>NW_004949124.1:1600561-1601519 GCF_000317375.1 Microtus ochrogaster | reverse complement strand
GAAGGAGAAGAAGAAGAAGAAGAAGAAGAAGAAGAAGAAGAAGAAGAAGAAGAAGAAGAAGAAGAAGAAGAAGAAGAAGAAGAAGAAGAAAACACACAACCACACAACCAATTTTTCAAAGTGGGGTACAGATCCAAACAACATTCTGTAAAGAGGAAACACAAATGACACACACACACAAAAAAAAAGTTCAACAGCCTTAGTCATTATGGAAATGCAAATCAAAGTATTTTGAAATTTCATCTTATACCAGTCCAAATGGTCAAGATCATTTAAACAAATGTCAGCTCATGTTGGTGAAGATGTGGGAAAAGTCACTGCTGGGGGAGTGCAAACTTGTACATCTCCTATGGAAACCAGCATGGAGGGACCTCGGGATCCAGCTGTACCACTCCTGGACATACATGCCAAGGATTCTTCATCCTAGTACAGAGACATTCAATCAACCATATTCATTGCGGCTCTATTTGTAATAGTCAGAAATTAGAAGCAGCCTAGATGTCCATCACCAGATGAATGAGTAAAGAAACCATGGCTCATTTACACAATGGAATATTAGTCAGCCATTAAAGGGGAAAAAGAATGAAATTCACAGATAAATGGATGGAGCTAGAAAAAAAAACTCATCCTGAGTAAGGTAACCCAGACACAGAAAGGCCAATATGGTATATATTCACTAATGTTAAGTCTTTAATAAGCAAACTACAATTCATATAACCAAGGAGGTTAGATATAAAGTAAGGGACTAGTGGGAAGAAATGGATCTCCATAGGAAGGGGAAGTAAGATGGATGAAGAGGGAGAGGATCAAATAGGGAAGGGGAAGGAGGGACGCAGGGGTGACAGAGGAAGTATGAGGAGGAGTGACTAAGGGCTATTTGAGAAGCCACATGAAGAGCTGACGCAGTAGAACCTTCCTGAGATATATACATGTATGAAGTGATCTAAATAAAATTTCC
>NW_004949124.1:1599038-1600171 GCF_000317375.1 Microtus ochrogaster | reverse complement strand
GATGCCATCCCTGGGGTGGTAGTGATCCTGGGTTCAGTAAGAAAGGAGGCTGAGCAAGTCAAGAGGAGCAAACCAGTAAGCAGCACCCTTCCATGGCCTCTACATCACTCCTACCTCCAGGTTCTTGATTTGTTTGAATTCCTGTCCTGACTGTTCATCACTGTTTTGGTGATGAACAGTGATGTAGGAGTGTAAACAAATAAACCCTTTCTACCCCAAGGTCTTTTGGTCCTGGTGTTTCCATACAGCAATAGTAACCCTAACTAAGCCAGGCCCTATTGCTGAAGACAACACCTACACAAATCATTGAGCACGGAAAAGTAAAGCCAGTGCCTACCTAAAGCTTTCATCCCTATAGACTAGTGTTCATGGCATTGGAAGGTACTCTGCATGCTACCAAGGGAAAAGGTAAAACACCAACCAGGCTATAAACTCTTTGATCTACAAGGATAACCTGCCAGCAAGATATACTTGTACAATTGCAGCACAAGGCTTGTAGGAGGAACCAACCAATATCAAATTGGATTTAAGGTTCATTTTATGAGCTGGAACTCATCCCCAACACTGCCCAAGTGGCCAAGAACTAACTTGAGATCAAATAGGCCAGAGACACAGGGAAAAACCAAACTCTAGTGTCCTGCTAAAGTAATGAAGAAATACATTGACAAAGTTCCTCTTGTCCAGTGTCTTGCTCAGCCCTGATCAGAGAAGCTTCCTCCTTCGGTAGACGGGAACATACACAGAGCAGAGACCCACAGTCAGACACTGTGCAGAGAAACCTTGGAACCTTCAGTCCTAAATAGGACATCTCCATCAAATCTGTCCCCTTGGAGCTCAAGGAACCGTAAAAAGAGGAGGCAGAGAAAGTGTAAGAAACATAGCGGATGGAGGATAACTAGGCAGCAAGGTCTTCTAACTCCAGCAGGACCGATACACGGATGGGCTTACAGCGACTGCCGCAGCATGCACAGGGCCCTCCCGGATCTGCACCCGCTGGGACCCCAGAACCGAGAGGAGAACTGGACACAAGCCCTTAGCCCTAACTCAGAATCTATGTCCAGCTGATAACCACTTGCAAATGAAAAAATGGTTTTCTCTGACAGTCCCAGTAAGGACACAAACCATTTTTAAGG
>NW_004949124.1:1580781-1596493 GCF_000317375.1 Microtus ochrogaster | reverse complement strand
TCCTTGGTTAGAGTTACCCCAAGATATTTTATGCTATTTGTGGCTATCGTGAAAGGTGATGCTTCTCTGATTTCCCTCTCTGAGAAGCTTATTATTTTCTAAGTAGAGACAGGAAAGGTGGGGATCTGGGTGGGGGGAGGAAAGGAGTTAGGGGAGAAAAAGCATAATCAGAGTATGTTGTGTGAAAAAAATCTATTTTCAATAAAAGAAAAATGGGGGGAGTAACCAAGACAACCACAAAGAACATTTTTAATGAGATAGTATCCCAGCTCAGCTCATGATGAAAGAAAGCATTAATTAACAGATTATTGAAGTTGAATTGGTATTTGCTATCTAATCAACGTGGAAGGCGGGATATATACATCCCTATAAGAAAAGGCCAGTGTTTTGGTTTAGTTTGGCTTGGTTTGGTTTGGCTTTCGAGGCTCGGAAATGGAGGAAAGTAAGTCTACAAGCAGACTGGATGCTCCCTTCTCCCCACCTACCTCACAGCATTGACTGCAACCACGTCTCAGAATCACGCCTCACCTCTCTCTCCCTGCTATCCAGATCAAAAACCACCTTTATGAGGTGATCTGACAGAAACACAGCTGAAACATTTCTTGTGAGGTACATCCAGATGGCTTGTGTTGACGCGAACGTGCCTTCTCCTCTCACGGAGTGGAGCTGTAAGAAGAGCTCACTCAAACCCTCAGGAGAATTTCTCTCCCTGGGAGCACATGGAAGGCATCAAACCTTCGCAATCTGGACCCAAGGAAAAGGGGGTAAGCCACTGTACTAGGGGAGCGCTCCTGCCCGCGGTCCTTAGACCATTTCCATACCAGCCTTCTCGTGACCTTCCGTAGAGCTCCCCACATGCTCCCTTTTTTTTCCTGCCACGTCCTCCGTCCTCCAAGCCCGGTGAGACAGGATACTGGATATGCTCCATCATCCAGCCTCAGATGGCACTCACCCGAAACGGACCTGGGACCTAACAAGCGCCATACCGCCCCCTGGCTTTCGACCTCTTCCCTTTATCACAAGGTAGTGCCCCTGCTGTAAAGTCGGTGGCCGCCTGCTACAGAAGGATTTGCTTCACCTGCTTTGCCACGCTCATGTGCCTGTCTGGGCCCCTGACTGTGGGCTGTTGGAGAACCAAAGGTCAGTCACCTGACCGTCTGTGCTCGGAAGGCTGTCAGGTGCCTCAACCGCTGTTTGGTTTCAAGTTTCTCATCAGAGCTTGAGTTGCCTTTTAGGCAGGGGAGCCAATGTCTCTCTTTATGAAGGTAAACCTTGAGATGGGAATTCCTGAATAGAAACTTTCTCCCCATCAAACATAGGGATCATCCTTATTATAATAAGGCTGGAAAATCCCTTCTGTATTAAACAGACTCATGACGCGTGTACCCACCAATCCTCCTAGTGTGAACAAAACACAACTCCCAGACTTGCAAAGAAAGCATGTGTATCTGAACCAGATACCAGAGCTAAGATCTGGATAGTTTTCTCCCGTGTGGCTTCTAAACTAACCCACACGGCAGCTCTAAAGAGCAAGAGATGTGTCTAATTCAATAATAGTCTCCGGGCAGTGGGTATAGTTCAGCGGTGCTGCTTTGGGACCTGGCTTTAGTCTCCAGAACTCACTAATATTTTTCATGTAGTAAATGAGTGATTCCTGCATGGACCGGTTCCATCCATAGGTTCTGCTGGAACCTTGTGGAACCCTGCTGTGAAAAAGACTTTTGGCCCTCAACGAGACACAATGAGATGATCGCTTTAGCTCAGCATCTTGGGGAAGCATTGTACCCCCATAAATCTCAGGGTTTCTGTCTATAATATCAAGGCAGGGGACTAGCTGATGTCTAAGGTCAGCTTACACATTTAAATCTCGATCCTGAAAGTCAAATCAAGCACACTTCAGGCCTGCAGGGAACATTCCCTCTACAAAAGCTTCTTGATCAAGGGCAAGAAAACGTGTCTTGGCAGTTAACCACGAGTAAGGTGGTTTAATGGAAACCACCCAGAGGAAGGCTCCACTCCGTTCCCTTGATTTTGTTATATTCTGTGTTTAGGGAAACTAGAAAGAAATAGAAAATACGTCTATGGAATGGAGACATGTTCAGAATTTTATTATGCTTAATGTATACATATATGCATGAATATACATATCCATATATATCCCAGTCTTCAGCAAAGAACAGTGAGGGTTTAAAACAATGCTTTCAGATGACTGAGATCCCTCAGATGTCAAGGGAAGATCTCATATTACACACAAATAACTTATTTAAATTGAGAAGGTCTGTAATCAGGACGCAAGATGGGTAAAAGCACTTGTCACCCAAGTGACCAGAGCTTGATTCCCAGAACCCAGAACTTAGAACCTATGGTGGGAGAAACGAACTTATACTCTGACCTCCGAATGCACAGGGCACACTCACACAAACTCGATAATAATAAATGAATTTATAAGATTTCATTTTATAAATGAAAGTCTGTGGTTAACTAAGCTAAGTTGAAATAGCAATAAGGTTTTGTAGAACTAACACACACACACGTAAGTAAATTGAATTCACCTGAATAAAATTCTAGATAGTGCCCTCTTGTGGCAAAAGCATGCAATTGCTGAATGGCAGTTTTGTCAGAGTACTGGGCAAAGGGTGGCAGCCATTTATTAAGCATTTTTCACATTTCAAGGATTGCCCTAGATATGTTTCACATGTCAATAAGATTTTTTAAAACCTTTTTTTAAAAAAAATATTCTAATACAGGGCCTTATGTATCTTAATCTGGCCTCTAAGTAACTCCCTATGAAGCTGAAGACAACACGGCCTTTCGGATCTTCTAGCGTGGACCAAGCGCTGGGGAGAGCACCACCTCGGCGCCGGACATAGAACCCAGGGCCTGTCAGATACTAGGCAAGCGCTCTCTAGAGGAACATCTCCAGCTCTACCATGAACGACGTGGGGAAAGTGGTTTTCAACCGTGGAGAGTCCTGGAAATCTTTTCCTTCAGGTGAGCTCGCCACTCGCACAAAAGCTTATACAGCTTGCATCTTGGGTATTCACCAAAGGCCTGCGCCTTAGGGTTAGTTCCCGGCTTGGCACCCCTGGAGGGCGTGTTGTGGGTCACTGAGAAGGGGAGGCATTCCCTCAAAGGAACTCTGGGGCCTCTGTCTCTTTCTCCTCCCTTTGCCGGGAGATGAACGCGAATGTTCTACTGTATGCTCCCACCACAGTGGGCTGCCTACTATAGACCCAAAGCAATTTTAGACCAAACATTCCTAGACTATGAGCCCAAAATAAACATTTTTTCTTTATATGATGATTTATCCCAGTTATCTGTTTTAGCGAACGCTATTCGACACACGGTGTATCCCGCCCCCATCATTGAAATCGCGGACATGGCTAACCTTGGCCTGTCTTCCCACAGCTTCACTGTATCTCCTGAGATCCTGAGCTGTGACTCAGAAGCTGCCAGTCATACTTTAGATCCTGCTCATAGCCCCTAATTTCAGGTTGGCAAGATGAAGAAAGAGACAAGAAAGAAAAACAGCAACACCAAAAAGTGAGAGGGAGCCAGGCAGTGGTGACACACACCTTTAATTCCTGCACTCAGGAGGCAGAGGCAGAAGGATCTCTGTGAGTTCGAGTCCAGCCTGGTCTAGAAGAGCTAGTTCCAGGACAGGCTCCAAAGCTACACAGAAACCCTGTCTCAAAAAAACAAAAAATAAGATAAAAACAAACGTGAGAGGGAAGAAAGGGAAGGGGAAAAAAAAATCACAGCTCAGTAAACACGTTGTCGATAACCTCAGCCATCCTGGGTCTTTTTATTCAAGTGGTGGGGGTGGTCATGACTTGCGAGGCATTTTATGAACAAGAACGACCTGCTTGTAACACTACATGCATATCTTCACTATAGATTATACCCCAGGTCTCTCATGACCCAGGCGTTAACTTACAATAGGTTTCTCTACCACAGGGTAAAACTGGAGCTCAGGTCCCAAGCGTGTTTCCAAATGGTGTTGAGCCCTCATACCTGGGGCCAAGGAGATATGCATCCAACCATTCTGATTCAGAGTGCTCAGTCCCTGCCTTACAGAACCCACACTTCGGCCTCTTTAGGGCAGCCGTCCCTTCACGAAAGGCTGCACACTCAACTAACTCATTTGCTGCTTAGTTCCAAGTTCTCACGCGGGAACCAGGCTCAGTATGCTGAGATCCTCCAGCTGGTTCTCAACCTGTGGGTCATGACCCCTTTGGGGGCACCAAATGACCCTTTCACAGCAGTCCCTGTATATCAGATAGCCTGCATGGCAGATATTGCACTATGATGCACATGTCATCATAGGTAATGGAATTGCAGTTGTGAAGCCGTAATGAAATAATTTTATGGTTGGGGGTCAGCACAACATGAGGAACTGTAGTAAGGGGTTCCAGCATGAGGAAGCTTGAGAACCTCTAGCATGTATCCAGTGTCTGTGTTTCATATTTCATGTCTGTGTTTTGCTCATGTTCACCCTTCCATTATGTTCTGTCTCTTACGCCTCTTCCTCCAACTTCTTAAAGGAATGCCAGGATTTCAGTTCTTATAGAAACCTCCAAATGTTTACAATTTGAAACTTGAAATGTAAGACAAAATAAAATAAAGCTGTGTGTGAAACCCTGCCTACACTGAATGAAATAGGTTTTTTGCCCAGATGAATGTCGGCTCGCAGACCTCAGCTTCTGCCGTGGGGGCCTTTGTGGACTGATGTTCAAGCTACGGCTGGAACATGTCCGTCCTCTATGTCTCGAGGCTCGTAAGGAAGAAACTCCAGAAGAACTGCTCAGGGCTTCTGGAATCCGTCACATCACTGTAGACGCCTCCTCCAGGTAAACAGCCTACCGTCTTCTGCATGAACTTCTCATGCTCGATGTGTCCATGACATTTGATATTCCCATCAGTTCCGAAAAACGTGAGTTTACCATGTCTGTCATAACATGTTTCTTTATTCTCTCAGGAACCACTCATAGCTATATATTTTTCTCTGTGTTCAAAAAAACAATCTGACCATCAAGCAAATCTATCCCACTGCTGTGGATAAAGTTATGATAGCTCTAGTAGGGACTGTGAAAACTCCTGGAGGATCAGGATATTCATTGACTAAGACACTTGTGGAAATTTTGGACTTGGGTCTGAGAAGGGAATTTCATCATTAAAGTTCTCCCTTCTCATCTCTTCCTAATTAACTACTGAAGGGTAAGATTGGCACCTGACCATTCTTGGGGACCATGAGCCCATCATCAACCCCTTTCCCACAGTCCGTCTGTTGCGCATGTTGGTAATGTATGTGCAGAGAAGTACAAAGTAATTTAGGCATGCTCTGAACCTACGACACTCGAAAATGTAAATCTCTGCCACTCTGGCATACAGCACGTGTGCTTTTAGTTCCTCTTTAAGCCTTGCTCTCAGCCCACACATTCTTTTCCAGTTGGTTAGCTGGTTGACTGGTTGAGTTTTTCAAAACCAGCACACAAAGTAATGGGTTTCATTGTGGCATTTTCATGCATACTTTATTTCTGCCAATCCCCCCTCCCCTCCTCTGCTCCCTGTCGTCTTGCATTTCCCCTGCTGGCCCCTTGTCTTCCCGGCAGCAGCCTCTCTCTGCTTTCTTCCCACTCCTATTCCATCCTCCTCGCTCTCCTCCAAAGACCTCTTCTTACTTTCTCATGATCTCCTTCCTAATTTGATGAACTATATGCCCCCCGATACACACATATAAACAGACACATATATACATATAAATTAAAACCTAGGATCTGCATATGACAAAAACACGCAGTATTTATCTTTCTGAGTCAGGTTATGTTGCTTAATAAAATAATTTCCAGTTCTACCCACTTTCCTGCAAATGTTATGACTTCATTTTCCATTATGACAGTCCAAAGGGTTTTGACTGCAGAACTTCCAAAATTGATACAGAGTAAAAATTAAAAAAAAAGTCACACATCTTCAGATCAAACATTGGGGGGGAGGGGATCATGGGGAAAGGGGAAGCTTCTCGAAGGAATAGCTGAGGAGAAAATGTCTCCAAGGAAGGTCCTCTGTGAAGCTCCAACAGGAAATTAGGCTAAAGCTCCCTGGCAAACAGGAATAAAGGTTGAGCAGGCATGATTCAGCATGCCTCAGGCAACTAGAATAACAAGAGACCTATGATCACATACATCATATATATATATATATATATATATATATATATATATACACATATGCGCAAGACATAGGCCAGTTTCGTTTACAGCTTATAGTTTCAGCAGCTGGGCAGTTTCCTCGTAGAAGCTTTGCTCCTTAAAATTGGGGTTCTTTAAAAGATGAATGGAATGAGGGCTTTCCTAGATTTGGGGTAATCCTCAAACGTCTTGAGGTAGAACCTAAAAAGACAAGAAAGGAAGGAATGATTACAAACAGAGTAGTTGTGAACAACTGAGCTTGCGCACGTCAACCCGGTTATTCAGCACCTGACCCTTCCTGGGGCCCCTGTGCCCATCATCGGCCCCTTTCCTACAGTCTGTCTCTTGTAAATGTTGGCCACCTGTGTGCACATAAGTACAGAGGACGATCAGAGGGTAGTGGAGATGATTTTACAATATTACAGATGCACTTGACACTCAACTTTACACTGGAAATTGTTAAAGTGGTAAATTTTATGCTGTGCATATGTCACCAGTTTTTTTTAATAGACAAAGGAAGTACTCATTTGGGCTCACTCTGCTGAAAACTGCAGGAAGCTAGAGCCTCCCAAGACTCTGGACAACTGGTGAACTAGTGGCAAATCAGTAATGGGGGTAACCAACTGCTCTCTGATTGGACCAGGGGCCTGCTCTACAGGAGGAAATCCACATCTAGGACAAAAAACCTGGACAAGAGTCTATGGCTGGGGAGGTCCTAGGCCCCTACTGCAATTGTTCTGCTAAGTGGAAAAGACGTGCCCATCGAAGTGCTGTCTAAAGAGCTACATTTATACCCATAGATGGGTGCTACGACTTTGCTCTGAGCAGCTTCTTTTGGCAGTAGGCAGCAGTAACTGTGAAGACTCATAATGAGTCAAAGTGTTAAGAACAAGGAAATGCTAAGTGCTCAGCCATGAAAGGAGCTTCTGGATCACGCCAAGGCTTAAGGAGTATCACAGAAGATGGGAGAGGAAGAATTGCGGGTCAGGAGGAGGCGTGAAATGAAGCAGAATACTGTCTTTAGAACACGGCGTCACCATTGCACGCCTGGTCCTACAGCAGCTGAGGCCCGAGACCTACACTAGACTGACTTGTCAATAGCCTGTCGTGGTCCCCTCCCCAGGACCTCCAGGAAGAGAATCATAGCTAGTAGGAAGGTGTTCACAGGACTGGCCTCCCCCTGAGGATCTGCAGGCAGTTACTGGTTGCTAGGGTGAGGTAGCTAGACGTTGGCTTTGGTGGTGTGGCCACCTACAAGGATCCCAAGCTCTTGTTGTAAACAACCCCTTACCCAGGATCCTGTAAGCAATTCTACGAGACTCACTTGGTCATGAAAAATAAATAAACAGGACTAGAGAAATAGCCCAGCAGTGAAGAGCACTTGTTGGTCTTCTAAAGAACCCGAGTTTGGTTCCCAGCACCCATGTCCAGTGGCTCTCAACTCCATGCCTGTAACTCAGCTCCAGGAACTGAGGCCCTCTTCTGGGTGTGCACACACACACAATACACACACACACACACAAATGCATATGAACACACAGACACACACAATACATGTAAATAAAATAAAAATAAGCCTTTAAAATTAAGATAAAACCATTTAAGAGCAGGGGGAAACAATAAAGAGTAGTAACGATGAATGTGATAAAATACATTATATACGTAAGAAAATGCCATGAGGCTCATTATTGTGTCTAACTAACACATGCTAATCAAAAAAAAAATACAAAAAGTTATGGGAAAAGTTAACCTCAGAGAATTGACAGCACTTTTTGGAAAAGATCCCTTCCGGAGACTTGGGAATGCCACTGTTACTATGGATTGCTATGCCACTATCATTATGAATTTTGCCCCCTAAAAGGTAGGGTGAAGTCCTACCTCCCAACACCTGAAGATGCAATCTTATTTTGGAACTCTGGTCACTGCAGATGTAATTAATTAAAATAGCTCATTGTTGAAATAGGAGCAGCGGGCTGCTTCCCGCCACCTGGCTAGCTTTATACCCAAAATAATTACACGGAAACTGTATTCTTTTAAACACTGTCTGGCCCATTAGTTTCAGTTTCTTATTGGCTAGCTCTTACATATCGATCTAACCCATTTCTAATAATCTGTGTAGCTCCACGAGCTGGCTTACCAGGAAAGCTCTTAACCTGCATCTGTCTGGAGTGGAAGAATCATGGCGACTCTCTGATTCAGCTTCTTTCTCCCAGCATTCTGTTCTGTTTTCTCCGCCGCCTACCTAAGGGTTGGCCTATCAAATGGGTCTAGGCAGTTTCTTTATTAATAAGAAATCACTCCCACATCAGCTCATAACGGTGCAGGGTGGACCCTTAATCCCACAGACCTGAAAAGAGGCAGGAAGGCGTACAGGATGGGAAGGTCACAGGCAGACTGGCAGAGGTTAGAGATCTGCCCCAGTCATGGAAAACCAAGAACAATAGTCTCCATCAGAACCAAATAAAGGCAAGAAAGGGTTCTTCCTCAAGCCGTTCCAGAGAGCACGACCCTACCTGTAACTTAAGACCAATCCTCTGGTCTCCAGAGCTCTGAAGAGAGAGATTTCCCTTGTCCTAAACCCATGCAGCTGAGGGTCGTTTCCTTCGACAGCCTAATGAGATTAATGCATCTTACAAAAAGCCTCTACCCGGTGGGACTAAATTGTCCTCTTTGCTAGCTGAAGCTAATGGCCCTTGAGGCATAATAAAGACCAAATACACTCAGCTAAAGTGCTTTGGGTTTAAACTGGAAAACCAGAAAGTAAATAAATAAATAAATAAATAAATAAATAAATAAATAAATAAATAAATAAATAAATAAAATGTGCCGGAAGGTCCTGGCCTGTGCTGCTTTGATTTGAAAAGATCCCGAGTGCTCAGCCCGCCCTCCCAATGCCTGTCCTTGCTTCATGAGCACCTACACAAAGCCCTCTTGGTCCTATTAAAAGAGCCCCCCCCCCGCCTCTCCCTCCAAGAGGACCATAACCAGATGGGCTCAATTTGATTCTGATGTTGCACCAGCAGGAAACTTGTGGTGGAATTCCTGACCAAGTATTTCGCGGTCTAGGTTTCTCAAAGACCCCCTTATGCACCCGGCAATGCGCTGACCTCTGCCCTTCTCTCACTGCCTCTGATGGGCAGCAGACTCTCCTGAAGTGGGAAGGCTGTTATGTTGTCTCTCAAAGCCCATGAACCTTTGAAATCCCGCCCTCTCTCCGTGTCTCTCTTTCTTTCTCTCTTTCTTTCTTTCTTCTACCTATCTTTCTTCCTTTCTTTTTCTGAGACAGGGTTTCTCTGTGTTACAGCCTTGGCTGTTCTGGAACTGGCTCTGCAGACCAGGCTGGCCTCGAACTCACAGAGCTCTGCATGCCTCTGCCTCCCCAGTGCTAGGATTAGCCTGTATCTTTCAATCCAGGAGGTGATAGAAACAGGTCATGGGGAAACTTCCACTTTGACTGCTCCCGAACTGGTCTCAGTTCCCACTCAGAAGAAAGGAGACTGCACCTCATCTAATCCTGAAGACTGTTAGAGAAATCATTAACAGAAGAGACGCTGAGGCACGAACTTAAGGAGCTCTCAGCCCCGTTCTGTACCCCATGTGTTCCTCCCTGGTCTCTCAGCTTTCTCGCTACAAAAGTTCCTTTAAGGTAGGCATGTGAAGTAAACAGTTCATTACCCTTTCCTCCCCAGCACCACTCTCCGTTATCTCTGTTATCCTTGCCTGATGGGTTAAAGCTGAAGACCAACCTTCCAAAGGAACGCCTTAAATGCCTGCAGTTCTAACATGTACCAGCAGATGGCGCACTCAGGGCTCACCTGCTTACCTTACCTTTCCAAGAAGCCTGGACATGCTGGCAATGGTCTCATCCATGGAACACACGTCAAGAAATGGGACGGAAGAGAACTGAATTGAAGCACGGACATTTGTTTCACCTCTTAGCCCATTATCTGAACTTTCCAGTCAAGTGGTTACCATCACCAGGCAAAGAACCTGGACCAACCAACTCACTCACTGTGGGAAGCCATCTTTTACTTTTATTCTGATATGTTAACTATGCATAGTAGTAGGCTTCATTGTGACATTTTCATACACTTGTAAATGCACTTTGATCATTTCTGTTACCCTCTCTTGTCCTTTCCCACTCCCACTAATCCCCTTTCTCTTCCCAACTATTTCCCTTCTATTTTTATGGCTTGTTTATGATTCATCGAGTTCCATTCGGGTTGCTCATAGGAACATGGGCACCTTACCATTGACTACACCACTGGAAAAAAAGTCTCTCTCTTTCTCCCATCAATCATCAACTAAATCCTCAGGGAAGGAGAGTGGGAGACCCTCCTCAACAAGGTGGGCATAATGGCTGCCCAGCCATCACCTCTGGTGCCTCTATCTAAGTTATCATTTCCATTGGGCTCCCGGCTGTCAGCATTCAGGCAAAATGCTTAGTCACCCCAGGTGCTAGCATTTCCAGGGTTCCGTGGCTGCTCATGTGCCATCAGCATGCAGGCCTTACACCCTATGTAATCTATGCCAGCATGGCCACATAATCTATACACAAGCATGGTGTGCGAAACTATCCCAGAGATTTTTACATACTGATGAGATTAAATTTTGCCTTTTTACCTTTTGTTCCTGGTCATCAAATTTGATAATTTCCTCACTCTTTTCAAATCTGTTTACCACTGCCTTTTGTAATGTCTGGATCTCCTGTCCAGTGTTCTGCTCTAATGCCCTCATTGAGGATTCCTAGGTATCAAGTCTGTTCAGTAGAGATAATGCCTCATCCTTGGACATAATCTTCATAGCATGCATATTACCTGGGCTGGTCCGAAGGTAGTGAGTTATCTCAATTGATCGTTCACAGTTACAGTTAAACTCCTGTTCTACACTCCCCCCCCTACTTTTTCATGCACTGAACTACCTTTAAAAGTGGACACACCCCTTCCTCTCTCTCTCTCTCTCTCCCTCCCTCTCTCTCTCTCTTCTGCCACATTTCTTCCAGACAGACCTGCGCATTCCCTCCTTCCCCTTCCCCCATTCTTTATTAATAAAACTATTAAAGTGGGTTTCATTGTATATCTTGTGGTCCATTCTCTCGCACACAATAATATCAATCTATATGGTCTTTTTATTTATTTATTCATTCATTTATTTATTTATTTATTTACTGCTACCATTATCCAACTCAATTCCAGCTTCAGTAAAAGCTTGAAAAGTGAGGATTTAATCACACAATTTGATTATTTATCACATTTCCATTATCGTGTGTTTGTAAATCTGATTCCATGTGCTGCAGTCTCACTGGAGAAGAATGCTCTGTATTGCTACAACCTTGGGACACTGTTAGCTGTCACCTTGACTTCTCGAAGGCAAGCCTCTGGTTACAGCCATGAGGGACTGTTTATCTGAAGGGATGGCCTCAGAAAACACCTGTGAGGGGTTTGTCCTATCGAAGTTCATTGCTACGGGAAGACCCATCTCAATCACGGTAAGACCATTCCCTGGTGAGGGACTCTGGACTGTATAAAATTTATACAGAGGTTCTCAACTTGTGGGTCACAACCCCTTTGGGGACACATATCAGACATCCTGGTGAGAAGACGTTTACATTACAATTCAAAACAGTGATGGATTTACAGTTGTGAAGTGGCAATTAAATAATGTTAGGGTTGGGGTCAGCACAGCGAGAGGAAGCATGGGAAGGCGGAGAACCGCTGGAGAAAAGGAGAGGGCCAGCGGAGCATAGCACACTTGCATTCATTCATCTGCTTTCTGCTTTTGACTGTGAATGAATGCAATAGGACCTCCTGCTTTGAGCTCCCGCCCCCTTGACATCTTTGCAATGACCCCGCCTCATAAGACAGAAGTGAGCCATCTCAACCCTTTCTCCCTGAAGTTGCTTTTGTCAGGGCTCACGGCGACGGGAAACAAACACTGAGACGCCCCCGTTGAAAAGCTTACCTGTGGTGGTAAAAAGCTTGCATCCCAAGGAAACAAAGTGAGAAAAATGCAAACGCAAGGGCTGGAATGGACCACGTGGCCAAGGCATAGCCCATCCATTCAATGATCTCACCCAGGAAATTGGCTCCCGAAACATACGTAAACAAGCCACCTGTGTGTAGAGAATCAGAAAAACGGTGCTCAGAACCTCAGTTCTGTGATACTGCATCCCTTGCTGTTGTTCCAGAACACACAAAGACAGGTAAACAAATGTAAGATGGGAGGCCCCTTCTACAGCCAGAGTTTGGAGGAAGCCTCTTAGAAATAGAGGAAAACAAAGCAACCGCAGCCCTTTGCCTGCCGAAGGTTCTGGAATCCTGGAATGGTCCCATCTACTGATGGGCTTTGTCGGGATTTCTTTACAACTGTTAGGCCACCAGCTTTGGGACGAGAGGAGCAAGAGGTACAGACGGCTGCTTCTCATCTCGTTCCATTCTAAAGGACATTTTCAGGCCACTCCTTACCTTCCCAAGCCTTCCCCTGCAAGACCCCAGTCACACAAAGTAAAACAACACACTACATTGAAATGAAATCTTAATAGGTGTGAGAAATGATTTGATTCGTTTGGACCTTTTGATCCTCCAGTACCTGGTTCCCTGCCCTCAACACTGCTCGTACTGAGGGCAGAGGATATTCGCCCTGCTGGGGCTAAAATGCTCTGTTGCTATTGAAGCATTTCTCTTCTACCCACCAGAGAGCTCTCGTCTCAGAACTATCTAGAAATCAAGGCATTTTTGACGACGTTAAATATACCCACACTCAATCTTTATGAGCCGTCTTAAACTAGAAAAGTTGTGACCAAAACAGCTTTTCTCCTTCTGTAATTACGTTAAAACGTGCTTCCAAGTCGTTCTCTCTCACTCTTAGAACTCCGCTGGAAACTGACCTTGGCGATCTGGTTTCTAAGAACTGTCCCAGCTCATCTTGACTTAATCGTTAAACCGGAGTTTTCAAGTGTTGAGTGCACTTAGTGTTGGAATGTGAGCGCTGCCCACGGAGTCCTGTGGGAACACTTTGTCCCCAGCTTGCGGTACCGGTTCAGAAGGCTGTGGAACCTTCCAGCCATGGGTCCTTGCTGGCAGGTGGAAAGCTATTGGGGGTGGGCCCGAGGGGGATAGCTGGCCTGGTTCCTGCCCAAGCTCTCTACTTTCTGGCTGGCTACAGAGATAGATGCAAGCAAGTAACCTCACGTTTCTGTCACCAGTGATAAGAGCCCTGCTAGCACGCCAGGTGTCCTCACCTTCTCTACCTGGACGCTGAGATTACTAATGGTGCTTCTGCCCAGTGTTCTGACCCAGCTGTGAGAGACATGGCTGGCACAAGGAGCTTCTTTGCTAGCACAGCCAAGGCTCACACCCTGTGTAAATGACAGGCTTATATACTAAGCTGTAAACTATCCCCACCTCTTAGCCAAGCTTGGTGCCCTCTGTCACCTTGAGGGTACTATGATCTTCCTACCTGGGGTGGGCAAGAGGTCATTTATGTCTCTGTCTCTCTGTCTCTCTCTCTCACTCACTCACTCTCCATCTCTCTCTCCCCCCCTCTCTCTGTGTGTGTGTGTGTGTGTGTCTGTCTGTCTGTCTGTCTGTCTGTCTGTCTGTCTCGCTCTGTGGTGGGGGGGAGTACCTATAACAAGACCAACCTTGAACTCACTATGTACTGAAGAATGACCTTGAACTTCTGACTCCGGATCTTCCTGCCTCCCCTGTGCAGCCATGCCTGAGTTAAGTGTTGCTGGGGATGGAACCCAGGGCTTCATGTATGCTAGGCAGTCACTCCACCAACTGAGTTAGAGCCCTAGTTGTCTTGGAGTTTCCTTAGATTCTGCAGAAGGGACAGAGTATGCAGGGGAGGACAGAAGCAAGCCACAGTGTATATATTGCATAGCTGTGCTGTCACGAACCCTCCCCATTTGTCAACCCCTGGGGCAGGCTCCAGTGAACACTGAAGATCTGGGAGTCAGGGAGGTGTTACCTTGTGGAATCTTATAGACGATTTCTCCAGGCTTCCTAAGCTGGCGCAGCAGGTAGTCACTGTGGATGTTGATCCCCATTCCCAAAACAAATAGAAAGACACCTTGGCAAAGAAGAGAGGAAACAGATCAAAAAATACACTCTGCTTTGATATTTTTCACACAAGATTTTTTCTTTCTTTCCTAAAATAAAGGGAGGGACATGTAGCTGCCAAATCTAAGAATGATATTCAGATATGGTCTGAAGCTTTCTAGGAGGAGAGGTTTTCCTGTTCCTAGGGTAAAAATGTTAGCGCTCTCTAACGGTGTGATGAACAGAGGAGGGAGAGTGGGCAAGCAGAAGGCATTGTGTGTATTAAATAAACCACCATAATAAATCAGTAAGTAATAGCAAGCACGTGGCTGACTCACTAATGGCCAACTGGCTGGCTCATTCACCGGCCAGCTCCACGCTCTCCTTTGTCATGCCCCACTGTGAAGGTTGGAAGTTGACATACACATGCGTGCAATTGTCAGTGAACAAACTTTATCAATAAAAAAGTGACTCATATTCTTTGTAATTAAATATAAATATTATGCCCAAGATAATGGTTTAATAAAAAATAAGAGTTATTATTTTTAACCCAGAGGTCTTCCCTCTCTGCTGTTTTGTTCCATTTCTTTGTTTTATAGCCAAACAACACCCTACGTGTGTAACCGTATTTCACAGTGAAGCCTCTGCTCCTTGGTGATGTGTGAATGTTCACTCTGACTACAGCATAAGAGGCTGAAGGACAGGCTGGAGACAGGATTCTCAGTGCGGAGGTCACTGGCGGCAGACATCTGGGCTAGACAGACCTGTGGCTTGGTGTAGGACAAAACTAATGCAGCTAAGGAGAAGAGAGCCCAGCAGGAACTAGTTCTGAAGACAGCAGAAGTACTTAAGTCAATAGGCAGAATGTGACAAGTGATATTAATAAGGATTAAGAATGATTTCTAGGTCAGGCAATGGTGGCACACAGCTTTGATCCAGCACTCGGGAGGCAGAGGCAGGTGGACCTCTGTGAGTTCAAGGCCAGCCTGGTCTACAAAGCTAGTTTCAGGACAGTCAGAGAAACCATGTTAAAAAAAAATCTATATTGATCTTTTTTTTTTTCTACGTGAGCCAAGATAGTATACAAAGAACTTAAATATCCTGGACCTTGGTTCTTCTTACAGACATGAGGGGAGCGAGCCAGGGAGATGGCTCAGTCAGTAAAGTGCTTGGCTTGCAAGCACGAGGACCTGAGTTTAATCCTACAGTCTATGTTTTTAAAAGTCCAGAATGGTGACACACATTTAGAAACCAAGTAAAGAAGATATAGAGACAAAAAGGTCCCTGGCCAGTTAGTCTAGTCCTATAGCAACTCCAACTTGGATGAGAGACCTTGTCTCAGAAAGCAATGCAAGCAGCTGTCCGGAGAAACAGCATCCAAGTTGACCTTTGACCTCCATGTGCACCCATACACAAACACAAAGAAACATGTATCTACACATAAATACAATGGAAGAAAATTATATTATATTTTATTAC
>NW_004949124.1:1563204-1580650 GCF_000317375.1 Microtus ochrogaster | reverse complement strand
ATGAAGTTCTTTCTCAAAAAACAAAAGCTCAACACAACAACAAATCACACCAAACCAAGAAAACAACACCTCATCCTCCAAAAAAAAAAAAAAATACTAAACTGTAACCAAATAAAAGCACACAAAAACTAGTCAGTGGTGGCATGCACCTTTAATCCCAGCACTTGGGAGACAGAGGCAGGCAAAGCTCTGTGAGTTCAAGGCCAGCCTGGTCTACAAAGTGAGTTCTAGGACAGCCAGGGGCTGTTGAACAACAACAACAACAACAACAACAACAACAAAAAAAAAAACCCTGTCTTGGAAAACAAAAACAAACAAAAAAATTTTTTTAAAAAAAGCACACATACATACAAAAAACCAAAAACAAGCAAACAAACAAAAAATCCTGGGGAGTCCATTATATGTTGATCCTGAACATGAGGGCTGTCCTGGAGTGGTTCATATACCCTGGGTCACACCATTGGGGAAAATTGATTTTTCCCTCTCCAGCAGATATAAATGATGGTTCAGTTGTTAACCTTGACCCTAGCACCTTGGTTTTCACTCATTCATTCATTTTTAAAATGTACCAAAATGAAATATAATAAAATAAAACAAAAACTATTATATTGAAGTTGGACAAGACAAAGCAACAGAAGGAAAAGAGCCCAAGAGAAGGCTCAAGAATCGGAGAAGAACAAAACTCAGAGATGCAGTTGTTTGCCCACTTAAGAGTCCCATAAAAACACTAAACTGGAAGTCATAATAAAAAAGCTCAAAGGACCTGGCAAGATAGATTCGTGCAGGCCCTGTGCATGCGGCTTCAACCGCTGTGAGATCACATGAGCTTTGCTGTTGTTGACGTAGAGAGCCTTGTTTTCTTGGTGTCCTCCGTCCCTTCTGGCCTTCACACTCTTCCCACCTTCTCTTCCACAGAAAATAGGAGAAATTTTCAAAGATCAGTTTCTTCCATTATTTCAGGTGTTCAGGGAAAGCTTCTTTGAGGAGGGTAAAACTGGTAGAGAACAAAGCAAGGAAGAGAGCCAAGCCTGGAAGCTGTGAAGCAGAACCATCTAGGAACGGGGAGCGTCCTGGACAGAAGCACTGGCACAGAATAGGCCTGACTATTTGAATCCCTGCAGCAGAGCTTCTGGGACTAGAATAGAACATGAGGTGACAGGGTGCAGGAATAACCTCCACGTCAGAAAGACCCAAAACATTTGGGTTTTGTAGGCAGAAGAGCCTGTGTGTGTCATGGGAGCAGTAGAAATCCATCTGCCCGTTTTGAGATGGGAGATGATGGCATGGCACATATTTCAATCTTCTCCCCGGCTGCCTTGTGGGGAGGAGGCCAGAGGAAGAGTCTGAGTGGGAAAGAAGCTGGTAAGGAGGTTGCTATAGGATAAGAGACAGTGGTGACTGACACTGTGGGGCTGGGGCTAGCTGGGAAGGGAGGAGAGACGGATTCACTTACCCAAGCTAAACCGTACATCTGTGTACCACTCCTCAGGGTATTCTGCGCAGTAAATCAGATAGTGTGCTTGAAGAAATCCATTTCCTATGCAGAAGGCAAATGCTCTCAGAAAGAGAATCACTGGGTAAGGCCTCCCTCTGGTGAGCAAGGAATAAATAAATGTCCTAGAAGGGAAGGAGAGAGTGATTAAGAGTCTTTATTGTTGGGGAGGGGAGGGGAGGGAGTGGCCAAACCACGATAGACTAGTGTTGTGCCATAACGCTCCTGTAACCTGTGAAGATTTGTCACTTGTACTGGTTTAATAAAACACTGATTGGCCAGTAGCCAGGCAGGAAGTATAGGTGAGGTGACACCAGAGTAGGGTCGAGGAAGAGGAAAACTCAGTCTGCAGTTGCCACCCAGGTGCAGAGAAAGCAAGATAAAAATGCTGCACTCTGAAAAGATACCAAGCCACGTGGCTAAACATAGGCAAGAATTATGGGTTAATTTAAGTTGTAAGAGTTAGTTAATAAGAAGCCTGAGCTAACAGGCCAACAGTTTATAATTAATGTAGACCTCTGTGTGTTTCTTTGGGACTGAACAGCTGTGGGACCAGGTGTGACAAAAATTTCCATTTACAAACACTTAAATGGTGTTTAGGTGGCATGCTTCTTGGTGGTGGCATGGACCTAGAAACTCCACAGAGTTATAGCAAAAAAAACGTGGTCTAGGAACTCCACAAAGTTGTGGTAAAAAAAAAAAAAATGTGGTTCTTACCAGTATCTCCACCATGAAGCTAGACTCTTAGGAAGCCAAGGAGTGGGGTAGATCTAGCAGCCAAAGCCATGGCTTTAATCCTAGCCATATCGCTTAGCAAATTAAAGACTCATGTGGTCAGAAAAAGAGAAATATACAGTATAGACCATTTCAAACAGAGAAAAAAACTCTAAATAGTTTACAGTATGTTTAAAAATATACATAGGCTTGGAAGAGAAAAGAAAAAGGATAAAGTTCTTTAAAAAAAAAAAAAAGAGTAGTTGGGTGTGGTGCACACCTTTAGTCCTAGCACTTGGGAGACAGAGGCAGTCAGATCTCTGCAAGTTCAAGGGCAGCCTGGTCTACAGAGTGAGTTCCAGGACAGTTAAGGATACAGAGAAACCCTGTCTCAAGTCCAAGCGAATAACCACATCAAGGTCATTACTGTAAACACTTTTCCCTTGAATTTGGCCCAGTCAGTAAAGTGTTTCTCTTAACAAGCATGAGGGCCTGAGTCTACTCCCACAATCTGGTTTGCTTTTGCCTGATATAGCGGCATGTACTTGTTAATCTAGCACAGGGGACACAAAGACATGCATTGAATGGACAATTGCTAGCTAATTCTAAAACGATGACTTTTACTGGATTTTTTTTTTTTGTCTTTTTTGGTTTTTAGGTTTGGTTTGTATTTTGAGGGGGTTGGGGAGTTGTTTGTTTGTCTTATGACATTAAAAATGCATAGAAACTACCATTTGGTCTTCATTTTATTTACACAACAGCCTTGAAAGGTAGGTACAAACTCCATCTAGCAGTTCATGGTGGTGGGGGAAGACCCAAAGAATTATCACCCCTATAAAAATCAAGGTAAAAATTGGCCCCAGAAAAAAAATGTCAAAATCAATTTTTTTTCATAACTTTAAATATTCACTAAAACCTTGCAGCAACCCACAGGACTCTGATAAAGAAAATGCTGCATTTCCTCAAAGGCAACAAACCCTGTGACATTATCTTACCCTAGACCCATTTACCACGCTCTCGCTCTCTGCAGCTTGAAAACTAAGAGCCCATGTTCCAAGTGCTGGTGAGGGTAGGAAGGTGTGGGATTCTTTCACAGGTCTCATTCCCAGCTTTACTCCACCTGTCTAGTGGCTCCCTGAAGAGCTCAGCTCCAAAAGTTTGTCTCTATGCCAACTGACACAGTGTTGAATGATTTAAAGGGGAGCCATGCCTTTTGGTGTTTTGGTAGCTTGGGCAAAGATATACCATATAAAAGTTTAAAAGGGAAAAGCTAGGGATGAGATGTTCACAGGAGTATTGCAATGCTCAGATGGGAAAGTTGTAATTGGAAATATCAATATAAATGGGGAGTTCAGAAAAATGGCCCTCTCCAAGGTCTGGGAGTAAAGATCTGCCAGCAGCAGCATACAACCAGGCCTTCATCCTTCAATCCCACTCCCTAAAGGAGCTAGGGCACCATGGAGAAATAGCTAATCGAACATCAAGGGCAGGGAGGATAGACAGTATATCAGGATGTTTTATTGAGTTGGAAAGTAAAGGAACAGTTGAAAATGAGTAGGGAGATGGGCAGTTGCCCCAATTATAGATACCAACTGTTCCACTAGCCGTGCTTGTGATAAACAGAGTGTGGAAAAGAATAATGGTTGTAGACAATTGCGAATATTGGATCAATAAAGTTCTGTGAGTCCATACTGGTCCATTAAAAATATTAAAAACTAAAAAAAAAAAAAAAAAACTTAAAAAAAAACTAAAAAAAAATATTAAAAACAAAAAAAAAAAAAAAAACTTAAAAAAAAACTAAAAAAAAATATTAAAAACTTTGTCACTGCTAGAGGTAACTATTACATTAAATCCTTGCTCTGATAAAACATAGCTAGAGGGACAGTTAAGCACTTATTCTACGTCCCATGGTCCTGCCTTCTTACACTTGTCACCTGCAATTGATGAGCAAACGTTTTTCTTCTCAGTAAAACAGCAATAAGTAAATACTACAGTTAGAAAGCTATCATCTGAGGAACTCCAAAATCACCCACAGACTGTCATCTTTCCATGACTTGATTTAAAAGAGTGACTAAGTACGAAAGAGTGGAAGAACCAGTTCGGGCAGGATCATGAGAGAGGCCACAGCCACCGTTTAGCAGAGGGACCTCACACAAGAAGGCAATAGCACAAACTATTTCTTCCTTTGCTCTTCAGTTCAATGCTGGAGAAATGGCAGATGTGTAACTTCCATGAGAAGCCCCTGCAGGGACGGAGGTCGGTAGGCGAGGAGGGTGTCACTGCGGTATCTGAAGTCAGCAGTGCTGTGACATAGCACGGGACTTTTCAAGGATGTTTTTATTAATTCTTCTCTTGCTTGAAAAGAAGTCCCAAGACCCACAGCCGCTGGTGTGGAGAACAGCTCAAGTCACCTGGGATCTAGGTTGTCTCATCAAAGGTCTACTGAAGCCCCACTAGAATGGCAGTAATAAAAAAATCACATTCTAACTGGTCATCCTTGAACATCCGTTCTCCCAGCTAACATGTGGCAATCCATCCACTCCTCTCCCCAGAGCTGCATATCTCCCTGATGCCCGGATGACGGTGGCTCTGGGGGGCACTGTTTTGTGATGCTTGTGGTTCTCACCTGGAGTCTCTTTTCTCCTGTTTCTTAAGTTCACAAGAGGACACTGACTGGGACCTGCTCTTTATCCCTGGCTTAGCTCACATGGCAAAGATATTCCTCAGGAGAAATGACGCTGAGCCAAGTTAATTAGACACCCAAGAAGTCCAACAAATATGCAAACATCTTGAGTAAATAACATTGAACAACACACACTGGGTAAAGTGGAATTGCCATAACAGAATGACTTTAAATAAGCCCCAAAGTATCCTCCAAGAAATGTTTTCAAGACAGGAAATATCGCTTAAAAGGGAACTCCATAACAATACAGTATAAGAAAAATACACTAGTTAATTATTAGGTGCAATTCTTAGAATAAAGAGCAGATGGCGTTGACCTGGAAGTTCAAGAAGGAATGAATGACTAGACTCAAGATGTTATTCAGGGAGGAAACGGACCACAGCCATTAGAGTTTTTGTTTTAATTTAAGTGTGTGTGTGTGCGTGTGTGTGTGGCATGTGTGTCTGTCTGTCTGTCTCTGTGTGTCTGACTGCGGGCCTGTCTATCCGCCTGTCGGTCTTTCTGTGTGTGATGTGGGAGAGGAGCAGGTGCATGGCACCATACCTGGTGATAAGAACACAACTTGGGGAGTCAGTTTCCTTCTTCCACCTTTTCTTGGGGTCTAAGATCCAACTCAGGTCCTCCGACTCTCATAGCCAGTGCTTTTGCATACATCTCTCTAGCCCATCAGTTACATTTAATTTTTTTTCCTGGTTGAAAAAGTGTTTAGGTGCCAGAAATGTAGCAGAAGAGAAAACGATATTCAACACGTTTGTTTGAAGAGATGTGCAGGCTTGACTACAGAGTTAGGGACATAGCACACATTCAGTGATGTCTAGGGTAGCACCCTGAGTTTAAGGCCAAGGAGATAGAATGATGGATTTTCAGAGGCAAGATCTTCAGAGCAAATCCCTGTTATTTTACACACGGGAAAGCTAGAGCCTAAGGAAGTTAGAATAACATGCTCATAATTATAGATCCAACGGGTGGAGTAGCAGCAAGATCTAGATTTTCTAGGTCTGAGAAGATGGCTCAGTCAGTGAGTGCTTGCTGCACAAGCATAAAAGCCTGTGTTTGATTCCCTGACACCCACGAAGAGCCAGCTCCAAGAGTGCAACCCATATGTACCTGGGCACACACATACACCATATACCCATTTAGAAGATCAATTAAATTAAACAAATAAAGGTCTTTTGTTAGGTTCAATTACCTACAGTAAACTTGTTTATTACTCCTTTGATATTTCCAAAAAATAAAACATACTGTTATATGTGAATGAGTGGTAGGCTCATCACTGCAGTTAAGTAAGCCCAAAATCTGTTATGTCAATCAAGGCCTAATTACATGTTTACTTCTTCAAGCATCTGAGGCTGCTCATTCGTTCATTCCCCAGGCGCCCAGACCCAAAATAAGCACACAGAAACTATATTAATTGCAATACTGCTTGGCCTATTAGCTTAGGTTTCTCATTAACTAACTCTTTTCATTTCTATTATTCTATGTATTGCCACAAGGCTCACGGTTTACTAGGAAGAGTCAAGCATCTGTGTCCTTTGGCACTACATGGCATCTCTCTGAATTTACCTTCTTTCTCCCAGCATTCAGTTTAGTTTGCCTGCCTAGCTCTATTCTGTCCTGTCCTAGGTCCAACCAGCTTTTTGATGCATTAACCAATAAAAGTAACACATATACAGAAGGACTTCCCACATCAAGCATCCAGGTGCTTAAGCTTATAGTGGCTCTCTTAAAAGGACCTGTGAGCCACATTCATCACAGAACCAAAAATGTGTCTGAAAATCCTGGGCATTGGAACTGAATTTCATGTGTTGGGACCTGTGTCCCTCTGGTTCATATATTGATAATGTTTGGGAGATGGAGCCTAAGGAATGTGATTGATCTACCCGTGGATTAATAGGCTATTGAAGGAGTGAGTTTGCTGTGTGGTACATGTGTCTGGTCTTGCTATGTGATGCCTACTGCCATGTTTTTGTGCAGAAAGGATGCTCTCACCAGGTCCCATCTCCAAAATACCATCAACATATGAACCTGAGGGATGCAGTTTCAAACACATGATACAGATGCCAGTGTCATGTTCCTGAACTTCCCAGGCCCTAGCTCTGAAAGCTTAAGAAACTTCTATCTTTTATACATGATAGAATCTCAGGTATTTTGTTCTAGCAACAGAAGGTGAACCAATACAATTGTCACTTGAACATTTCATATTCACTTATACACTCACTCACACACACACACACACATACATGCAACCATGCATGAACACATGCACTCATGCACCCCCCACACATGCATGTATGCAACCACACATGAACACATGCACACGTGTGTGTGCACACACACATATGCCTTTCATCAGACCATCTGCAGATAATACAGAGCAGACAAAGTCTGGAGACTATGATATAAATCACAGTTACCCTTTAGATAGAACTTCTAGCTTTAAAGCCCAGAAGCTCGCCTAACAAAAGCACTGGGTTTGGAGTCAGAAAACTTGGACCAGTTTTGCTTTCCCTAGAAATGGAGTCTTATTCTTTTCCTGTCACATCTCAAGATCGCTGTGAGGTCAAACTTGGTAATCTAAGCATATAGTACAAGCAATCTCAATCAAGAGATTACTATCTCTAGCACCACAAAAAAAATTTAAATAATCTATGTAGATAAACATTTAAACTGTAGCATGACTGACAAAAGGATATACACACTTGTTGCTCTATATCCAAGTCAAATTTTATAGACTTAAACAGCCAGGTAGTCTCGCGGGTCCACAAATCTTACGTCTTGGCTCTCTTGGCAAATACCACCAACTCTGGGAGGACACAGAAACTTCTCCCTGCCTTTCCGAACCTGCCCACTTCATGGTCCAGTCCCTAGCCAGGTGCTGGGTCATAGGATCTTGAATTCTGTGTTCAGAGCTGCAGAGGAAAGAAGGGTTTGTTTCTAGGATCAGCTCTCTTGAAACTATAGGGTGCTTCCTGATGCCCTAGTACCCAACAGCATGTTCGGATGCAGGCCGCTAAGGAGCCCTCTTTCCATTCAATCATAACAGTGAACGCACTTACTTCTATAAATAAAAATCACCACCTCGGCCTCCCATGTCCTTCAAAATGCAAAAGAAATAAGAGGAGCCTTCAGCTCTGACACCAGAGTATTTCTGCAAGTCCACTTGACTCTCTTTCCTTCTGGGCAGAGTGAAAATCAAATGGTGAAAGCAAGTACTCCTTGGAGGTGACATTCTGACTTGATGGATTTGACTTCTCCATAACAGATCCTGGGCAAACGTCTTGTCTACAAGCAAAGGTGAGTCATAACTATAGGATTATCATGAAAATTAAATACAATGATTCAAGAAAAAGTATTTAATAAGATTAGTGCTGAGCACTCATTTCTCCACAGACTCCCATTCTTGAGAGCTTCAGGGCCCTAAAGGTAGATTAAATTAAAAGTAGGTTAAGTTCTCAGGTGGAAAGGGTCTAGAAGGCCAATAGAAAGTCATTTCAAAAAATAATTGTTTGGCTCCTAACAGTATAGTCTTGTCCGTTTCAACAATGTCCCCAATGAGACCAAATGAATTCAAATACCCCGTTCATAATACCTTCGAAGTAAACCATGTTTCCAACCCAACTCATGGCCTCCTGAATCAATAATCTTTGCTTCCTAATTAAAGGGACACGTCAGAGTAGGCTGTCTACAGTAACGAAGTGTCAGAGGTGCGAGACGCTAGGAGCTCCTGTTACTCAGACCGCAGCACAGTTGGGGTACAGCAGTGAGGCTTTGGTGTGCAGCCATTTGGGATCAGGCTCTTCCAGGTGGTCTTAGGCGTGTAAGTGAACAAAAACAAAAGAATGTGGAAGGCTCTGTGAGTTTATTGACAATCAAGTTTCGGGATAGAAGTGGTGTGTGTTATTCCCATCCTTGTTCCTTTGCCCCCACACAACCATAGAGAAAACTGGAAAATGTATCCCACCAGGTGTCCCAGTGAGAAATTTGGTAAATATAGAGAATGGGTGGGAAGCCAGAAGTCCTAGGGAACAAATAAGGCTCTTAGGATACAAATGACTCTGCTCAGGGAAGTTGGAAGCAATTCAAAAAAAGATGTAGTTCAGCATAGAAGAGAAGATTAGATAGATAGATAGATAGATAGATAGATAGATAGATAGATAGATAGATAGATAGATAGATAGATAGATACATAGATACATAGATACATAGATAGATACATAGAAGGGAAAGAGTTAAAGAGTTAACTGGCTCACAATACTGCAAATCAATACCAAACAGTCGAGGCAAGTTTCCCCTTCAGGTTTGTGATGGTTTATCAGCCAGACAAGAATCTAGATGCCCCCTGGAAGATGGTCCTTTGACATGCCTGTGAGAAACTATCTTGCCGACATTAATTGATGTTGGAAGGTTCATCTTAATTGTGGTCAGGACCATTTCCTGAGCTGAGAATCCCAGACTATATAAAAGAGAGAGAGAGAGAGAGAGAGAGAGAGAGAGAGAGAGAGAGAGAGAGAGAGAGAAGCACTATTAGTATGAGTGCACTTGCTATTCTCAGTTTCCTGATTCTGTGCATGATGTGACCAGCTACTTCAAGCTCCTGCCGCCCTGACATCCCCACTGTGATGGACTGTACCCTAGAACTATGAGTCAGGATAAAGCAACCCCTTCACCCTTAAATTACTTTGTCAGAGTATTTTACCTAAAACTTTTAGTATTATTTTACATATATGAATGTGTGTATGTATGTATGTATGTATGTATGTATGTATGTATGTGCACCGTGTGCCTGCAGTACTCACAGAGTCCAGAAGTGGACATTAGATCCCCTAGAGCTGAAATTATCTATGGTTGTGAGCTGCCATGTGGGTGCTGGGAATTGAACCCAACAGCCAGTGAGTGCTCTTAGTCCCTGAACCATCTCTCCAGCCTGAATAGTGTTGTCACAGCAACAGAAGACACTAAGACAGCATCCTATGCCCTACTATACTCTATGGTTATTCCATGCTATGGGATCAAGTCTCTTTAATTCCTTCCTACACTTCTACTGTAAATTTTAATTCTTTTGTGCACATTCAGATGGAGACTGATAAGTATTTTCTAAATGTACAGCTTTCTGTCATTTTAAGTTCAGTCTAGTGTGGGGAGGGAGACACTCTCATTGGAAAGAGTTAGCTGAAATTGCAGATCCAAATTAAACCCAAACCAACTCATATTTAACTAAATCTTCTTCAAATAAAAGTACTATTGCTAAGATTATCAAGCCAATTGAAGACTCTCCACTATATGAAATTTTAGACTTCACTGCCAATCAAAATAAATTCAAATTCTGCAAATATGTACAAAGCTCCCAGCATCACATTTAACTGTTCTACACAGCGACCCTACATCTTCTTTCGTTCACTATCCCGCTTCCCTGGTTGCTTTCACCGCAAAACTCTTCCAAAGAGTGGCCCATACTTTCCATCTCTGTGATGTTTTTCTCATCTATTTACCTCCTTCCCCATAAAAACAAGCCTTGGCAAGGTCACCCAGTACCCACATTTCCAGACCAAGATCAGATTTTTCAGCCCTCTTCAAACTGGACAAATCAGTCACTCCCATCTCATGGAAACAGTTCCAGCAAGCACACCACACTCCCTTAGTTCTTCTGCTTTGTTGATTTATCCTGATTTTACTTTGAGGGTTTCTCCTCAATCCTTTGTCCTCCAAATATTGATGTCCCAGGTCTCAGACTTTTTTCTACTTTATTAACCACCCCTATTGATGTGATAACATCTCAAATATTAAATAGTGTCACTATGGTCTGATTATGTTTCACCCTTAGTCTCCATGCAACAGCATTGGAAGGTGAGGTCTTTGGAGAGGTGTGTGGATCTTGAGGGCTCTAGACTAATGAATGGATGGACAGAGATTCCTCGAGTGAAGGGTTTATGGGAGTGGCTGCTTGTTCTTGCCTTTCTAAACGCCAACACATGAGAATATTACAAGAAGGTTCTCACCAGGTGCCAGCACCTTACTACTGAATCTCCCAGCCTCCAGAACTGTGAGGGCTAAAGCTCACACTCTTTCCAAGTGTCCAAGTGTGTAGTGCTGTCCTAGAGATGGAAAGTAAACGATGACAGTCACCCACTCCGCCAATCACTCAGGCTCATAGGCAGCTCCCTGCTAGATGTTTCCCACCATTATGTCCTGGAGAGTTCAGTTTTAACACACCCAAATGAGAGTCTGGATTCCCCAGTCACCTCAAACCTACACTTCCTCAAGGCTTCCTCATCCCAGGAAATTCCCAATTCCTGTCTAAAATTCTCTCTCCATCCCTTTCCCCCTACCTCCCTCTACTTTCGGTAAATCTGCTAGCAAATTCTGTCATCTGTATCTTAGAACCTTACTTCCAGAATGCAGCCCCATCTCACCCACTCCACCTCTTTGAGCTCATGTCACCACTAACATTTTGCTGAACAGCTTTGTAAAATCCTCCTGGCTTGAAGTCCACACTCCTTCCACTATGGTCTGTCTCTTCTCCACTCGGCAAACCCAAGTAAGCCCTAAGTTTAAGAAAGCTTGTAGGAACCAAGAAGGAAGGATAATATCAAGGAAACAGTATCTTACAGAAAGGAAAAATTAGTGTTTCCAAGGGAATCCCAGTGGATATATAAACCACACTGAAGGCCAGCCCTATGCCCAACAGTAGATGGCAAACACAAAACAAACTCCAAGGTATTTGCCAAGATTTTTTTTTGTCTCTTATTGCTTTGTTTGGGTTTTTTTTTTTTACCTTACTGGTCTTTTGCTTGTATGTTATGGTTTCCTATTTTCTGTCTTTATGATGTGTGTGTTGTTTGTTCTTCCTTTGTTTTTTTCCTTTTTTTGAATGTCCATCCCTATGGACTTGGGTGAGTTTTTCTTTTTTTCCTTTTTTTGTTTCTTTAGCATTTTTTATTGATTTTTATTGAGCTCTACATTTTTCTCTGCTCCCCTCCCTGTCTCTCCCCTCCCCTGAAACCCTCTCCCAAGGTTCCCATGCTCTCAATTTACTCAGGAGATCTTGTCTTTTTCTACTTCCCATGTAAATTAGATCCATGTTCATTTTGTTTTATTCTCGTTTGTTTCATTTGCCTGTTTCTCAAGAGAGAGAGAAAGAAGGAGTGGCATTTGAAGGTGGGATGTTGGGGAGGATCTAGGGAAAGATAAGGAAAGGGAAATTGTAATCAGTGTATACTGTATAAAAATTATTTAAAAAATGTAAAATTCCTAAGGAAGTGTGATGTTATCTATCTTGTTTACTATTGTACCTGTGGTACCTGGCACACAGTGAGCCTGGACTAGATACGAAATGGATGTTGGTCTGTCACCTGCTGTAAATGGATGACATCCAGTACACAGATCTTGAAATTCTATCCCCCTGAAGACGGATCAGAACTTCCACTTACAGGATGGTGAGCCACGCGTACTTTTCACCTAGTCTTCTTGCTGCGCATGACTAAGTTGGTGGTCATTGTTCATAAAACAAGAGTGGGAGGATTCTGAGTGGTGGCAGAAGAAAGTCGCCCAGCAAAGACTTAGAGACCTAAAGAACAAGGTGACATTGAGCTCCTCGAGTTTTCTTTCTGCCTCCTCTTTCAAGAGCTAGAGCTGATGGCGCTAACAAAGATGAGGCAGAACACACAGAGACACAAAACACAATGGAAATCCTCCTTTTCCCTTTCCCCACCCTTCTCCACCTCCCTCTCCTGAGACCAGGAACAAAATAGCCTGGCAAAATAGAAACTCATAGGAAATGGGTGCTTTACCACAAGGGGAAAATGTATCCCCACTCCCACCCACCAACAAAATTCAGAAAAACTCCCCTACCCCACCCCTGAGCTGGGAAAAGCACTTTAAGCCCTGTCAAGTTGTCAGAGAGCATTAAGAGGAGCCAGCACTTTAAGTGTTCCCATAGCCTCTCAGTGCAATGTGAGATCTGTGGAGAGTCGGTCCCTGGACCCTAATCCTCCTTCTGGTCCAGGTGCTGTTTAGAGAAGGCTTAGTGAAGAACAGGGCTGTTCCCACTTCCCAACCAAAGTGAGGCTGCTCACTCTTGCTCCCCACAGTCAGGAGAGACAACTTAGGAGGAGAAAGGAAATACAAAGTCTCCAACCAGTGGAGGGCAAATATGAACCAGAGTTCCCATCCCTGGCAACTGTAAGGAGGGGTTTTCACTCTCAGATAACCTGGACTTCTGCCCACACCAGGCAGCAATGTGGTGATGCTCCCACATCCTTAGCTGGAACAGTGTAAGGAGACGCTAGTGAAACAGAAGGCACAGCTCAGCAGATGAGCACATGCTTAGCATGCCTAAACCCTGGGCTCAGTCTCCAACATACACCACCACACACATATGTGCATGCACACACACACACATGCACACACACATACACACATATACACGCATATAACACATACACCAACACACACACATGTACACAAACACCAACACACACATACCCCCCACACACACAAACACACATACACACACACATACACACACACCCCAAAGCAGATTTTAGCGAGATTCAAAGTTTCATAATTCTCATTTGTCCCAGTTGAAAATCACTCACCATTCCAAGTACTAAGAAGATCTCAAATTGAAAGAAAAAAATGAGGCAGAGGCCAGTACACTATAACATGCAATTCTTAGGCTTGAGAAGATGGCACAGTGGGTACCACTGTTGGCCACACAAACATGAAAACATGAGCCAACTCTCTAGAACTCTCATAAAAGCAGAAGGCTGGAGCTCCAGGGTTTGTAATCCTAGTGACCTATGGGGAGATGGGAGACAGGGATGGAATATTCTAGCCTGTTGTGTAAAGAGGAAAAATAAAGACCCAGTCTCAAACAATAAAAGAAGGCAATGACCAACGCGCAAGGTGGTCCTCTGACTTCTACATAAGTAACATTGGTGTGCACATGTCTGCTGCATCCACGCACAGGAACGTACACACACATAACCACACAACTCAAAAATATTTTTTTCAAGAAAATGACTCCATGGTTGTGCCATAGAGTTCTGTGTCAACCTGACACAAGCTAAAGTCATCTGAGAGGAGGGAGCCCCAAGTAAGGAAATGCCTCTCTAAGATGGGGCTGTAGGCAGGCCTGTAGTGCGTTTTCTTAATTAGTGATTTGATGGGGGATGGCCCAGTCCATGGTGGGAGGTGCCATCCCTGGGCTGGTGGTCCTGGGTTCTGTAAGAAAGCAGGCTGAACAAGTCATGAGGAGCAAGCCAGTAAGCAGCACCCCTCCATGGCCTCTGCATCTGCTCCCACCTCCCAGGGTCCTGCCCTGTTTGAGTTCTTATCCTGACGCCTGTCGACAATGACCAGTAATATGGAAGCATATGCAAGTAAAGCCAGTCCTCCCCAAGTTGCTTTGATCATGGTGTTTCGTCGCAGCCATAATAACCCTGACTAACACAATGGTTGAGCACACTGGCAGCTCTTGCAGAGGGTTTGGGTTTAATTCACTGAAACCACATGAAGAGTCACAACCATCTGTAACTCCAGTTCTAAGGGTTCAGATTCCCTCTTCTGCAGGCACCACACATGCAAGTGGGATACAGACATCCACACAGGCAAAGCACACATGCATGTAAAATAAAAATTTTAAATGCGCAAACAAGAATGCAGAGAAAGGAAAACTCCGAGAGTTCTTATTCACTGCCGAAGAGAGCGCAAAGTGGTGACGTCACTATGGAAATAAATATGGAAGTTCCTTTAAAAAAAACTAAAAATAGAACATCATATGATCCATCTACATCACTCTTGGGAATGCAGTCAGAGGAATACTACAACACATTCTACGAACTAAAGACACTAAAGACACCGCTCACCTATGTTTACTGAAGCACTGTTGACTGTTGAACTAGCCTTGTGTCTGTCGGTGATGAACAAACTTTTAAAATGTGGCCCATTATATTCACAATGGAGTTTTGTTCAGGCCTGAAGAAGAACGGAAGGAATTGCGGCACTCGCAGGAAAGGGAACGCAATTGGAGACGAAAACATTAAACAAAAGAAATCAGACTCAGAACTACAAATTATTTGCTTTCTCTCATATGTGGATCCTAGATTGTACATAGATGCATACAACTCATATACATACGCATACACTATACATGAGGGGAGGGTAGAAAGACTGTCTGCGGGGAAGAACGAGAGCCAGAAGGAGGTAGTGAGGGGATGAGAGGGAAGAATGGGATTGAACATGGTCAAAGGACATGATATAATTAAATGAAAGGTCTTTATAAAGCATGTCAACATGTACACCGAACACACCGATAAAAACTACAAAGAAGAACTATTACCCTAGGGTTCAGTTGCCCTGGCAAAAGGGCACAGCCTTCAAAGTTGTATCCACGTCAGGGTAGCTCCTTTATAGATCTATCTCCATTCCATTGTTTACTTAGACAAAAAAAAAGAATAAGGAAAAGCATATTGCAATTTCTGTGACTTCGTTGGGTGAAAGCTTCAGGCGTGTCTGTCACTAGCATTGCTGGTGTCTCCCACTCTCTGTTCCCCGCTCTGTGGCCCTGTAATCACATTGTCACTCACATTACAGAGGTACAGGAGTCATGTAAAGGAAGTCATCAGTCTTCCGTTGTCTGTACACAAATTGCGAGACATCAACATGGGACCCAAAGGTCCTTGCACATCAAAAGTGAGAGTGGATGAAGAAATAGAATTAAGGGGTTGGAGAGATTTCTCAGTGGTTAAGTCTTCCAGAGGACTCAGTATGGGTTCCCCAAACCCACATCAAGTGGTTCATGACTGCTTATAACTCCAGCTCCAGGAGAGCTGCCCCCTGATCTTGTGGATTGTGTAAGTACCTGAACACACACACACACACACACACACACACACACACAAACACTAAACAATTTTTTAAGGAAAGAAAGGGATTAAATGGAACATAACAGATACCTGGGAAAACTGATGCAGTTTAGAAAGACAAACAATAACCCAGCCATGTCTTTAATCCCCACACTTGGGAAGCAGAGGCAGGTGACTCTCCGACTTCAAGGCCAGCCTGGTCTACAGAGAAAGTTCCAGAACAGTCAGGGTTACACAGAGAAACCCTGCCTCAAGAGGAAAGAAATAAAAAAAGGGAAGGGAGGGAAGGAAGGAGTGAGAGAAGGGGGAAGGGAGGAAGAAACACAAACCATGGGTTAGATATGTCGTCGTAAGTATAGCAGGGATCACACAAACCCACAAGTCAGTTAGTACTGAAGACAGTCAAATTGGCAAAGATGAATTATAGTCCCCATTGGAGATACTTCTGCTTCTAGTAAATTTGGAGTAATGGGACCTGGGTTTATCCTTCAGACTGGAAATAAGCAAGACAAATTATATGCAAATTGTTAACAATTTAATTATATGCAAATTAATAACAAATTGTTCTATTGTTATTATCCTGCTCTGTGATAACACACTCTCTCCAAACACTCCTTAATGGAGAGGGGCTTTGTTGAACTGGTTCTAGGTCTCAGGGCATCAGAGCAAGGAAGCACAGAAACAGTTAGCAGTAAATGTATGCACGCTAGCGCTCAGATTATTTTCTTCATGTATACAATCCAGGGTCCGCTGCCTAGGGAATAATGCCACCAACAGGGGACAGGCCTTCCCTTCTCAATGAAGGCAATTAAGGTAACACCCCTCCCCCCACTGACATGATCATAGGCCTGTCTCCCAGGCCAATGATCTTTCCATTGACATAGAAAGACATAGAAGAGTCAGGAAGTGTCTCAGTGAGTTGAGGAACTTGCCACCGAGCCTGATGACCTGGGTCCCATCCCTGGGACCCATATGGTAGAGGAAAGAAACTGCTCCCACAAGTCATTCTCTGACTTCCACATACATATGCATTCACAGAGAAAGAAAGAAAGCTAAAAAGGAAATGTCGCAGGCATGAGAAAAGCGATGACATTCAAATGGCTATTATAACTACATTCCATGTGTTCTTGAAATTAAGCCAAGCCATAAAAGATTTTCTAAAAATTCAAACTTCTATGGATGAAAACTACAGTTGGGAGGGGAAAGGTCTATTTGACTTATAGTTTATAGTCTATCAAGGGAAGTCAAGACAAGAACTCACGGCAGGGATCTAAAACAGAAAACAATATGGGATTACTGCTTACTGGCCTGCTTGCTCTGTTTGCCTACCCCGCCTAGGGATGGCGTTGCCCACAGTGGGCTGGACCCTCTTGCATCAGTTAACATTTTAAAAAGCCCCACAGAGCAATCTGATGGAGGCAAGTCCTCGGGTGGAGGTTGCTTTTTCCCAGGTGTCTCTAGCTTTAAACTTGTAAACATGTAACCTTTTATTTTTTTCCTTTTAGGGAATCTCCTCTGAACATTTCCCTTGAGTTCAGATTTCTCTCTCTCTCTCTCTCTCTCTCTCTCTCTCTCTCTCTCTCTCTCTCTCTCTGTGTGTGTGTGTATGTGTGTTTCTTTCTCTCTCCTCTCCTCTCTCCTCTTTCTCTTCCCTCTCTCCTCTTTGTCTCTCCTCTCTCTTTCTTCTCTCTC
>NW_004949124.1:1552953-1563104 GCF_000317375.1 Microtus ochrogaster | reverse complement strand
AGTTACTTTCATTGGTTAATAAAGAAACTGCCTTGGCCCATTTGATAGGCCAGCCCTTAGGTGGGTGGAGTAGACAGAACAGAATGCTCTTAAGAGACTAGATATAATGGGCCAGGCAGTGTTTAAAAGAATACAATTTGTGTGTTGTTATTTCGGGGCATAAGCTAGCCAGGCAGCCGGGAGCTGGACGGCAGGAACGCAGCCCGCTGCTCCTTCTACATGCACCCCCAAAAATGAATTACTTTTCCAATCCTGTTAAACATTACCAGAATATTTCTATAGAAAACTTGAATAATTCTCAGGGACCCACAGCCATACACACAGGATTTCCAATGCTCTTTTTAAGGACAGATTTAGGTCTATGTACTATGAAACTGAATGGAACAGTCTTAAAGTGTATGATTTGATGCTTTAGGTGTGTGCATATCCATGACACTGCATCACATCAAACCCAGCCGTGACCATTGCCACCAAGAGATCCTTCATGTCCTCTGTACCTTCAGCAAACCACAGGGTACCCCTTATGTCATCACATGCTATTAGGGCTTTATAGAACTGGAATGAGAAAGCGTGCGTTCATTTTGGCTTGGTTCCTTTTTCCTAGAATTATTTTACCCTTTTTCCATACCGTGACATGTGCCAATATTCCATTCATTTTATTTCTGAGGAATGGTTTGTTGTATATTTATATCACAGTTTATTACTTTCGCCTACTGACTAACATTTGTAATATTTCCAATTTAGAGCTACCAGCAAAAGAGCTATTGCAAATATCTCCAAGCAAGTCAGTCTATGAACATGCACTTTTACTGGGAGCAGGGGATATCCAGAAATGAAATGTCATGAACCGAAGAGAATGTAAACACTTACTTTTTAAAATTCTTTCAATGTTTAGCTTTTTCAAACACTGTCAAAATATTTCCCAAGGAACTTATCATTTTACATTTCAATCAGCAATGTGTGAGAGCTACATATGCTACATGTTCCTTTAGCCCACTTGTTAGGTTCCCAATGATATCATAATTTAATTTGCATTTTTCTTGCTAGCTCATGATGAGAATCTTTTCATGTTCTTATTGAGTATTCAGCTATTTTCTTAGGTAAAACATGTATCTGTGTAATTTTTCCATTAAGAAAAAGTGTAAAGTCAATTATTAGAAGAGAACATATTTTAGTAAGTAATACTAGAACAACTGGTTGCCCATATGCAGAAGGACTTTTGATTCATATTGTAATGCTAGAGATAGCAGTAGCTCAAACTGAACCATAGGCCTAAATACAAAACCCAAAACTGTACACCTTCATGAAGGAAGCACAAGAGAGCACCCTTTTTACCAAAGGTTGGGCAAAGGCTTCCTATGACAACAAAAGCACAGATAAATGGATAAACAAGAGCAGCTGAGTTAAATGCCCCTGCTTTGCAGAAGACAGAGAATTAAAGAAAAGGAAAAACTACAAGGTGAAAGAAAAATACTTGCTAAATGCCTATCTGGCAAAATATGTGTGTTCAAGTATATAAATAACCTTAAAGTTTAATAAGAAGACAATTGAAAGGCTGGAGAAATGGCTCAGCAGTTAAGAACACTGCTCTCCCAGAGGACCTGGATTCAATTCCCAGCACCCACGTGGCAGCTCACAACCATCTATAACTCCAAGACCTAACACCCTCACACAGACATACATGCAGGTAAAACACCAATGCACATAAAATAGAAATAAATAAGTTATTAAAAAAGAAGACAATCGGATAGACCACTATTTAGATTTGTTCATTAAATATGTAGCTTTGGGCATGTAAAGGAGCTTCCCCAAGAAATGGGGGCACAGAACAGGCAAGGCTGGAAGTGCAGAAGCGCAGCCACCTGTATTGTAAAAAAGGCGGTAGAAGCGGAGAGGCAAAACCCTCTCCACTGAAAAGGATCTTCAGATGGTTAATAGAAGAAGAAAAAAATAAGAAAGCCAAAAATATGCCATTTTGTAATAAAGAGCCAGCAACATGGATCAAATATAATGGACCAGTTTTGAAAATGGCCCAGAGCCTGACTTCAGACCTTGGTAATAGGATCAACCAGTAGATGCAGAGGATGTTAAGAATTAAAAAGTGAGGAGACAGTCCAAGACTGAGTGTATAGGGTGCAGGATGGTTCTAAGTCAGGGGTCACCAGATGAGCCCCTTTCATGACAGGGTATCCCATTTCCACCCACCAATCCAGAGATGTGCCATCATCGTTGGGGGATCAGCTCAAGCGCTTGCCTTCACACACGGCTCCAATCCACTCACCCACCACAGCTCGACACACACTCACCGAGGAACAGCACAAGTAAGAACAAAATGGGATGACCCGTGTAAATCATTAGCATAATGCCCGGAACACCCAGAGCCCAATAAATATTGGCTTCCCCTCCCCCTTCTCCCTGTTTCCATAACCAAATGGAAGGCAAATTGCACTGTTGGACCCAATTCAGAGGTTTTTAAGTTTTAGAGCTCCTGTGTTGGGCTGAGGGTCATTAGAGGCTTCTGCGTTGAGGACAGAAACTTCTGGAACAACTTGAGTTGGGCTGAGGCTCCCCCACTGATCTACAGAGTCAACAGCAGGGTGGAGAGAATCCCAGGTTCCAGAAGCAAGTTGCCGCATCCTGCCAAAACTCCTAAGAGAGAAAACTGGTGGATTCTGAGAAGAAGAAGAAGAAGAAGAAGAAGAAGAAGAAGAAGAAGAAGAAGAAGAAGAAGAAGAAGAAGAAGAAGAAGAAGAGAAGAAAAGAAAAAAGAAAGAAAGAAAATGCATGTCCCCCTCTCCAACTGTCCTCAGCCCATTCCTCCTCACTGAAGGAAAAGTGATTTACTCAACGGGCCAATGTAAGAACAGGATCTCTCAAAAAGTGCACATATTTCAGCCTTTCCATCTTCTCAGAGTAAACACACCCAAGGAAAACCTCCAGTTGTCCAGCAACGTGCATGAGGCAGTTTGAAGACAAGGTGTTAGAATACCCACGTGATCATATTTTCTCACTGTCCCCTAAACCAGCTTTGTCTGTAGGAAGGGTGGTGGTCTGTCTCTATCAATTCCTCGTTCTGTCTGGGAGGCAACAGTGGAGCTGTTTGGGGACACACACACCCCTCAAAACCCATCTTCAATCTGCCCTGTCTCACGTGCACTCAAACACAGACAGGTCCCAGGGTCCCAGTATGTCAGTGATGTACCTTTGCCCTCTCTGTTCACATTGCCCCCTCATCTCTTCCTTGCTGATATTGCTACCACCCAAGTGTCCACCGGGAAACAGTGGCAAGCATGCACTAATGGCCCTCGCCTACTTCTCCCCTGAAGGCAAGCACCCAGAACAGTATAGTTCATTTTGTTTTCTGTAGGACTTGGCAAACCCTAGGGACATTCAAGACTCTGGTAGAGGTGAGGAGTTCAAGCCCCACCCACTCCTCTTCTTTGTCATGTAACTCAGTACCCATCACCTGGACACAGAGCACACATTTGGATCCCTGTTTGCTTGTTTTTGCTTGTTCTTTTTCTGTGCCCTAAGTTAGATTTAATGCCAGCAAGGAGTTGGTCCTTTCTGCCATGGTCAAGAACTCCATGGTGTGTTTACATTTTGGTAAACAACCATACAGTCCTTCGGATGTGCTTATGATGTCGTCCCTTTAAAAAGGAAAACTTCAGGACGGATGCTCCCTCTGACAGGCATCCACATAAAGGACCTGGAGCCTGAGAATTCTCAGACAGCCATGTTTGCTACCTAGTCTCTAATTAAATATAGCACATGCTTTGTAAAACACGCCCAATGCCTTGCTATAGAATTTAACCAAGCTTTACCATAGACTCCCCAGGGCACTGAATGTAAACCTATGCCATTCATTGTTTTCTTAAGGGTTGCTAAGTTGTTGCCCAAGGGCCAAATCTGGACCACTACCTGCTTTTGTAAACAAAGTTTTATTGGCACACAAACACACAGCACTCATTTGCTTACATAATATCTACCAATGCTGCTTTTTGCTACATCCCGAAAAGGGGGTCCTTTACTGCAAAAAAGAGACTAAATGGCTGCAAAATCTAAAATAATAACCATCTGACTTTCAAGTTTGCTGTGGCCAGGAGCACACACCAGTAACCAGAGCACTCAAGAAGCTGAGACAGGAGAACAGTGAGTTCAGGCCTGGGTTACCTTAAGATTCTGTCTTAAAAAAAGAAAGAAAGAAAGAAAGGAAGAAAGAAAGAAAGAAAGAAAGAAAGAAAGAAAGAAAGAAAGAAAGAAAGAAAGAAAGAAAGAGAAAAATGTCTGCTGACTCTTACTCTAAATTTTTTTTCAATGAATGTCAATAGATAAAAATTACATATCATGAATGCCCTCAACACATGACCAAAAGCATGTTGCTTATTTCATGTTGCATGTCTAGAAGAACAGAGACCTGTCTGTTGTCACCAATGGAGACATTAATCATCACTGATTTTCAGCCCGTGAATTGTCTTAGTGGGCCTTAGTAATCCTGTTCCTGAATACCTGAGACATCTGCACCTCGTAGATGAAGAGTGACCCACTGACCCCAGGGCCAGGAGGACTTAGGACAAAACCTCATTTTGCTGCTCGTCAGCTCAAACTCGGGTGCATGGTTTCTGTAAAATGCAGAGGTTGGAAAGGAGAGGGAGGGGGTTGTGAAAGGTGGACACAGGGGACTAAGTCTTCTTAGACTAGATTTTAACCCATGTGCAAAGGGCCTTTGGGAAACTGAGGCACGGCATCAGGATAGGGTCACGGAGTAGCCGTGGTTTAGTCATGGTTTCTTGCCAGAAATGAAGCCTAGTCTGAGTCCTAAGTGATATGGAAGAATTTGGGCTGCAGGAGAGTTCTTGGAGAAAGCAACAAGCACTTTCTATTAAAGCCATCCTCTTACTTTGTTGACTGGGAAATAGTTTAGCATCTCTTAGAAGTCCTAAGACTCCAGTGTGACTCTCACAGTTCAATATCATCTAACCTGGGTTTTTTTTTTTTATCTTTGTTTTTGTTGTCTTATTTTGTTGAGACAACGGTCTGATTCTGCAGCCCTGGCTGGCCTGAACTCCCCATAAAGACCAGGCCCTAATAGCCTCAAACACACATAGACCCTCCAGCCCCTGCCTCCCGAACACTAGGATTAAAGGCGTTCACCGCCATATCCAGCTCTTCTAACCTTCTGAGGGAAGAAATTTTTTAAGGTCACTTTATTATTATTGATGCCACTTGCAATTCTCTAAAAAGATAGCATCTATGCCAGGTACTTAAGTGACAGTGATGGCTGCAATGTAGGAGACCAAGTGTTCTTGGGACAGAGAATATCGAAAAAGAATATGGTCAAAGAGCGCTTCCAGCACTGGAGCAGAGGTCAGCAGGAGGTGAGATAACTGTCTGCAATCAACTCAGTGGGGTTAGGCAACAGTCATTTCCACGTGGCTAAACAATTCACCACAATAGACTCTGAAAAAAGGACATGATGTGAGCTGACCTGGCCATGCAGCTTCAGCGATAATGATTCCTAAGTGATTGCCAGCACTCCCACAATGCCGTCTGTCATCAACGGTCGAGTTCATTCCTGCATTTGACACATTTGAGGTGGGTGCCAGCTGTATACCAACACTTTTCTCTAAGAGCACAGCGTGTAAAGAGATGGTACAAAAGGAGAAAAGAGCTTGTCCTTGTGGGTCTTAGTCTAGTGTGTTATCCTTGTGCTGAGGGAAGTGGACTAAGATTTAACAACCCCCCCCCCCCATAGAATAGCTTGCTGCACTGAATGGTCCCCAATGAACACTTTAAAAGAATGTGAGCCAAACCTATGCCTTTCGTCTTCCTCAGAACTAGTCCCCCATCTAATCCTCTGTTGTAGCAGGACAACCTGATGCTGCTGACTTAATTCATTCTTGTTTCCAAGCCAATGGATCCTAAATCCTCCGGGAATATTTATACCAGGAGCCTAAAGAATCTTCACAGCATTCTAATCTTTACTTTTTTCAGAGCCTCACAAATTCTAGGCAAACGCAAAGCAAAAGCTACCTTCTGAACTGAATTGGGTACCAAAAAGTGCACGGTACCTTTTCATCTAACCTATCAGTCAAATTGATTTACAGCTGTCAGAGGGGAGGTAGGTAAATCATGCCTTTTTACATGAGACTAAATCCAAAGCAGACACGGAAAAGATATGTCCAAAGAGTGTGCACTAATGTAGGGAGATACATATCATAAAATATTTAGCAGACCCTGCAGGTAAAAATGTTTGCAACATAAGCCTGACACCCCGAGTTTGGGTCTTAAGAACCCACATAAAGGCCAATGTCATACAATCTGTAATCCAGAACTCCTACCTTAAGATGGAGGTAGAGACAGAATTGCTCACAAGTTCTTGGCCCAAATAACCTGGAGAATGCATTGCAAGAAACACACACACAAAGATTAATTTTTTGAAAGCCTTAAAATGTTATTCAGGTAGAACAAAATTTATGTATTTGATATAAGAAGGATGTGTGAAAATCTGTTAACATCTAAAAAGAATGACAGACATGTTTTGATTCATGAATTACATATTAAAAGTATATTTATATTCTTTTAAATTCAGTTTTTGCCTTAGCAATCATGGGTTACCTTGTGTGACTAAAACAGTAACAGTGTTAAACTTATGACTTTTAAAAAGGAAAAACAGGTCTGAACAGCCTGTCACTGTGGTGAGAGCCCAAGATGGGATCCAAGCGCCCAGGTATCGACTCAGAGTCTTCAGACTGCCCAGGCACTGGGGTAACTTAGCACAGTATGCTGTTGGTTCCAATTTCCCATATGCAAAATGGAGGTGATTGGAATCCCTATCTAACTGGTTGGTGTAAGGATTAGTACCTACATCACATAGAGTCTTGGGCACAGTCTAACATCTAAGAAGCGCCCAAAACAACAGCACAGGAAGGGCTCAGAAGTCTCAGAGGAAGAGTTGAAACACAGGTGGGAAGGTCCACAAATATCATATCCTGGTGACCAAGCGACAAGTCACTCAGAGCTGTGTTTTCAGGGGGCAAATTTCTCTCAGACAGATTGAATCCCTGATTCATTTAAAGTTCCTCTGAAGATGATGGACAACATGTACTTAATTGTTTTATGGGCAATTACTTCTTCGTTTGTTTTAGAGGATACTGGTCATATTTTGTTGCACAAAACACCTTTGGGGTTTAAAAAAAATCTAAAATCTAGCCGGGCGGTGGTGGTACACACCTTTAATCCCAACACAGGAGGATCTCTGTGAGTTCAAGGCCAGCCTGGTCTACAAGAGCTAGTTCCAGGAGAGGCTCCAAAGCTACAGAGAAACCCTGTCTCAAAAAAAAAAGTTTATAGGATTGTCAGAAAATATTCATCATTTTTCTATATGAAACGGACTCATAAAAATATTGTTTAGATCCAAGCTATCTCAACATTCTAGAGGCAGAGACCAGGGAATCTTCTTTGTGAGTTCCAAGCCAGTCAGAATTACATAATAAACCTTGTCTCAAAAAACCCTGGCAGGGGAGGTTGATGTTGACCGAAAGTAAATCTGAAGGTAATAAATGTCCATACAGTCATATTTTCTTGTCAAATGTCTATTCCCAGCAAGCAAAATCAAATGCTTGTCTTTTATCTCCTGCACCCAACATCCTTCTTTCTGTACACCTCCATAAAATAAAGTGACAGTTACCCTGGGATCCCGTCCACAACAGGCTCTTGGAAAATATTTATTGGACAAACATTAATGTATTCCTACTTGCCAGTACTTATCTTTACTAAATGAATGAGAATTCCGTTGACACTGCATGATCACTAAGTTTAAATTTATATGTCTGGCCCCTTCTTTCCTGGAAATGAGGTGTTCCTTAAGAGGAAACTCTTAGTCTCCCACAGATTTTTTTTTAAATCTAACTTACCTAAATCGACTTGATCTGCCCCCCACCCCCGCTCAGATCAGCATAGCCAGCCTTTAGCAGCCTTTCCCTCCCCCATGGCCCCTGCTGTTTAGTTGCAGGGAGTAGCTACCTGTCTTGAAAGGGGGCGGGGCTTGAACTGAAGTTGTTCAGCGGAAATGAGCTGGGAACCCTGCCAGGCACCAGCGGGGTCACTTACCTTCCCCTCCATAACCTTTCTCAGTCTCCGTTTCTTTTACTGTACAGTGGGCGTACCAAGGACATCTTGTATGTTTACAGTGAAGCCAAACAAGACAACAGACGCTAAACGGGCATCGCAGGCGCTTCCGCTATGCCCTTCCCCCTGGTCCTCTCGGTTGGAGGCTGAACAATCCTTGGACTCTCAGTCTCTCTTTGATCGCCTTCCTGTCTTTCCTCCCGCGCGAGAAAGGCAAAATTCTGAACTCGAAGTTACTCATCGAGAATATTTGCCCTCTCCATTAGCTTTGGGTCGCTCACCTTTTAAGTCCTGAATGACCTGGAAAGGTGGGCACAGCAATTGGCAGTGAGCGCGGTTTTTGCAAGGTGGGGTCTAAGCAGAAACCCCACTCTATCCTGTTCTCATCTGTGAAGTCCAGGCTGGACTCTGCCCACCTCCGTCTTCAATCACACAAAGACTACACCGATAGAACTTCAGAGAGTTCCAGAGACCTCACCTCGCCAAATCCCTGAACCAATCTGACCTAGCTCTACAACAAAAAGGTGAGGTCTCCAGACTGAGCAGGCTCTTGGCGAGGTGAATGGTTGGAGAGGGACGCGCCCTGGCCAATAGCTCCTTTCCAGCCTGGGCTCCCCAGCTTTCCCAACCCACTCTGGCCGCTGCCACTTCCTCTCCAGCACTGCCGGACAGTTTGGAGTATCTGAAGGGCGTTCAAGGGACAGTGAAGGCTGCTCCTGACCCGCCGGAGCAGCCCCAACTCTGGGAAGTTCAGCCCGAAGCTGGGGGCCCGTCTGGCACTCAAAGTCCGCCTCACTCCGAGCTTCTCCCCACTGAGCATGCTACCCCTCGACGTGGAGCCCAGCCCGACGCTGAGCTCTGCAGAGAAAAACGCTAACCTGTGGAAATAATGTGCGGAGAAGAGACCCAGCAGCACATTCCCGGGCTGTCCGAAGAGGGAGCGGGGCTGCCAAGCGAGCATCCCAACTGACACCACGAAGGAGGGAAGCTCCTGCAGAAACCAGGCGATTCGTGCAGGCAGGAGGGAAACTCCCGACGATGCACTCTGGCTGTGTTTCCCGTACCTGCCAGGTGTCCCTGAGTACAGGATCAAGGATCCCAAGGTAGCCAAAGTGGCGCTACCTGCTAGCACCGGGCCCTGGTGGCACACAATCGTCATCTCGCTGTTCACAGCTGGTGGCTGCCGCACGCGTGACGGAGAGCGCTGCCCCTTTATGGAGCATCAGACGCCACCCCGTGTCCGCCCTTCGAACCTGGGTTCCCTCCCCTTAGCCCCCCTCCATCTTGCCTCCCACCTTGGCGCAGCCCGCCATGGCTCTGCTTAGAAGCAACGCCCATTTCTCTCGGCTGGCTCTTTAGTTTGCAGCTGGGGCACAGGACCAAAGCTCTTGTGGAGTCAAAGAGTGCTTGGGGGGGGGGGGGGGAGCTTCCTTCGCCCGTGCCGCCGTCTGTCTGCATCGATTTCAACTCCGCTCCCCTTCAGGTGGCCCTAGGATGACTTGCTCCTCACCAATTCTGCAACTTCTGGGATCAAGCAAGAGCCCAGACGAAGGCACTGATGCTTCTCCATCCCTTAAGCACACTCTCTGCGCTGTCGCCAGGCAATGCCCACTACAGATCTCGTTAACCAGGACTTCCACCTGCTCCAGTGGCCGATGCTTCTTCCCTCCCCTTAGTTTCTAACCAACCCCAGGTACTTCCTTGGACTTTAGACTTGGCAGTCTGGTGCTTCGAAACTCTGCCTTTTCCTTTGTGCTTCTTCCTCACTCAGCATCAGTGCTAGCTCTGCCTCACCACGACCCTCCCTCAACCCCTTAAGCAGATGCCAGCCTCGAGGGTAAGCGCCCTAATTCTTCCATGGTTTCCCTTTGCAGCTCCTTCGTTCTCCTTAGCGAGAAGTACGTCCCTCAGATGCTCTGGTTTGGTCCTGAAAATGCGCACATCACCCCCAGGTTCCTCCGAAGCTGGCTCAAACTCTGCCGAGAGAGAGAGAGAGAGAGAGAGAGAGAGAGAGAGAGAGA
>NW_004949124.1:1549330-1552853 GCF_000317375.1 Microtus ochrogaster | reverse complement strand
TTCTCACTTCTGAAGCACTTGAGTGGGGTACAATAGGTTGGTGAGGATGCTCTCTGGATCGCCCAGCATTCGCACACAGGACCGGTTCTTTTCCGCTTATGTTTGCCTTTTCTCACTCTTCCCTCAACCTCCAGACAGCCCGCAGCTCTTGTATTCTCTCCCTTTTCTTTGCTTCAGTACCCAGCCTTTCTTGGCTGCTTTTTCTTCGTCTCTTCCCTCCTTCCTTTCCCTCCTCTGCCTCTTCCCACCTGCTGTTTCCTTCAGTCTCCATCGTCTGGTCTCAACCTTCTTTGATTACCTTACACCTATTTTCCCCTCTGCTTCCCGCTTGGAGTACTGTTCACCAGGCTTTCCCCCTTTGCTCTCTCCACTCACTGGGATCTTTCTCTCCCCTTAATTCCAGCTCACCGACTGTAGAATCATTCTCACTTCCCCATGCACTCCAGCCAGTCCTGGGACTACTCAAAAGAATGCACATCCCCAGTCTGCTCCAAGTTAGAGAAGTTTCTTCCCCACTGGGATATGTGACAGATGGGGATTCTTTAGCGATACAGGACATCCTCTTCTTGCTGAGCAAGAAGTAGTAAAAATCACCCTGCTTGCTTTAAAAATAAAACAAATAACCATGTTTGTTTGAAAATGATCAGCACGCAGAAAACACCCAGACTGACTGGAGCTCTATGCTGGTTTGAATAAAAATGGTCCTCACGGGTCTATAGGGAGTGGCGAATTAAGGAGGTGTGGCCTTATTGGAGGTGTCACTGGGGAGGGGGGGGTGGACTTCTAGGCCAGGCCCAGTGGCTCACTCTCCCTTCCTGCTGCCTGTGGATCTAGAACTCTTGACTATCTTTCCAGCACTATGTCTGCCTACAAGCCACCAGGCTTCTCACCATGATGATAATGGACTAAACCTCTGGACTGTAAGTCAGCCCCAACTAAATGATTTCCTTTTTAAGAGTTGCAGTGATCGTGGTGTTTCTTCACAGCAATAAAATTCTAAGATAAGCACTCTGCGTGGAATAACCAAGCATCGATATCTCAGCAGTTCCCTGCAGTGTGAACACTGGCCTACTGTATGTTCATCACTAACTTCTCAGTTCCTACCGGGCCCTTAAAGATGCATAAATCTAGATTTCTAGGAGAAAGCCCAACCTTCAAAATTGCACTTTCTCCCTGCTAGAAAACTCCACTTAGATGCCTTTCAAAGAAAGACTTCAAATTTCACCCATTTATCTTCTCCTCCATTCTACCCAAATTTCTCTCTGGATGTGGGCTGTTACCTCTTCTCTACCTTCAGGAGCCATAGCCGCCTTAGGAGGCTGGTTTGTTGAGTCAGGGAGCCATGGATGTCATGGTGACATAATCAGAACATTGGTGTTGTTTTCCAAATCAACTTAATGAAATAACTGAAAGAATGAAAAGTCTCCATCTCAGTTTCATCCTCTCCCTTTATAAAACTTTTCCAAATGTGAGTGTTCGTTGTCCTTTTTATCCCCACACCTACAGCAACTTTTTGCCAATAAATAACCCACACTTAAAGTCAATTGCATCATAAAACCATTAGCCTGTGTGTCTGTGGGTTGGCAGAGAGTGGCTGATCCAGGCTGAGCTTAGCTGATGCTGCCTTTGAGATACATTCCTCTGTGGAAACCTCAGAGCACAGCTTCAGGAAGCACTTTGATCAGGAAGTAGCCTTAGCCCAGGCCCTCTCCTGCGATGAGTGTGCTAGACCCACCGTTCTAAGTAATGCCAATAAAATACAATCACAAAAAAAACAAAACAAAACATAAGACCTGTTGAGGCACAGGTCAAGACCCAACATTCTCTTGCTTCCTCATCATTCTATTGGCCAAATCAAATCACATGGCTGATTCATTTCCACTATAGGAGCACAAGATTTATTACAAAGTTACACAGCAAAGGGCAAAGAGATATAAGAAGAGACTTGAATCCAAAAAAGCAACATGCATTAGATACACAAAAGAAGGGATAAAATTGCCAATGTCAAGCTCGATCGGTTCTCATAAAGGAAATGTGTTCTTAGAACCTGTACCTAGGTCAAGAGACAAATCCTCATTCGAGGGGCTGCCCTCCCACCTCCCTCCACCCTCTCACAGAATAAACCACTACCAGATTCATTTCAAATACCACAAATTAGCCTTTTCTGCTTCTGAACTTCATTTAAATGGGATCAGACAGTATTTGCTTTCGTGTGTGTTTTAATGGCACTTGGAATTTATTTTTCTCAGTGATTGTAAGACACAGAGACACAGAAATGATGGTCATGAGAGGAAAAGTTGACATTCTTAAGTCCTTAGAAACAGGAGACACAGCATGCCATACAAGACTCCCCAAGAAACAGCAGGGCCCAACAGGAGGCATCAAGACTAAACAGATGAGGCAGAATAAGGAAGACTATTTTATGTCTAGTAGATCAGGAATACAGAGGCAGATCCTGGCTGGCTGTTTCTTGACCCTGGGATACTTAAAACTGGCATATAGTAGCCCAAACATGAAAGCCCAAAAAAGGACTTTCGGTTTGCCCATGAAGGGTATATTATAGCCATTTAAAATTACAGAGAATTATCTTTCTCTGGGAAGGGTAATCCCTGCCTTGTCATCAAGGCATGGTTAGTGTATTTGGGGTGTGTGTGTGTGTGTGTGTGTGTGTGTGTGTGTGTTCCACATTGTTGCAAATAGTTCCAAATTGTTTATTCTCGATGTGCAGCATTCCCTTAAAAGAGTACATTCATTACAAGTGACAAAAAAATCAGCCTAAGAAAGAAAATGATAATTTAATCTCACAATCTAAAGTATAGTCCATTATGTCAGGGTATGAAGTGGCTGGTCACATTGCATGGCAGTTAGGAAACACAAATGAACAATGGTACTTGGCTTTCCTTCTCTTTTCTTCCCTTTATATTCAGTCCAGGATCCAAGCCTTAGGATGCTGTTGGCTACATTCAGGATCGATCTTTTTTCGAGACAGGGTTTCTCCGTAGCTTTTTTGTTTTTTTTTTTTTTTTTTTGGTTCCTGTCCTGGAACTAGCTTTTGTAGACCAGGCTGGCCTCGAACTCACGGAGATCCGCCTGCCTCTGCCTCCTGAGTGCTGGGATTAAAGGCGTGCGCCACCACCGCCCAGCTTTGGATCTTCCTTTCTTAACTAAACCCCTCTGAAACACCCTCATAAGTTTGCGCAGGGGTGCATCATCTAGATGGTTCTAAAAGTAGTCGCATTAACAGTGAAAACTAACCTAAAGTTTACCCTTGCTCAACTTGACACAAGCATCACTAAATCATAAAATTCCATATCTCATCCTCAACAGCTCATGGCAGTGTAAGAACACAAATTTTATGTTTTTAAAACAACTGAAAATTGCACTCTTCCACACCCCTCTGTAGTAGGAGCTACGGGCTGTGTTCTGCCGCCCGGCTCCTGGCCACTGGCTAGCTTATATAACAACACACAAATTGTATTCATATAAACACTGCTTGTCCCATTTCTATTCATGTGTGTAGCAC
>NW_004949124.1:1544441-1546525 GCF_000317375.1 Microtus ochrogaster | reverse complement strand
CTATCGAGTCTGAGCTCACTTCCTCTTCCTCCCAGCATTCTGTTCTGTTTACTCCACCCACCTATGTTTTAACCTATGAGGCCAAGCAGTTTCTTTATTAGTTAACCAATGACCTTCCTCCATCACCCCTCCATTATAAAAATACCAAAAATGGAACATAAGGCTCAATAAAAGTTCAAATCTGGAAAAGCATGATAATGTACACCTTTGATAACAATTCTTGGTAGGCAGAAGCAGACGGATCTCTGTGAGTTCAAAGCCAGCCTGGTCTACAGAGTGAGTTCCAGGCTAGCCAGTGCTCAGCCCTAAGTTGGAGTAACACTCGCAAGACTAAGGGAACATTCTAAAAGATGGGGAGAAAAGAATCCACAAACTGGAAGATGGGGAAAAATATAGCCATAAGTTTTTGTCTCACCAGGTCCTGTAGCGAGTTCAGTCCCAAAGAAATACACAGAGGCCTACATTAATTATAACCTGGTTGGCCGATTAGCTCAGGCTTATTATTAACTAGCTCTTACAACTTAAATTAACCCATAATTCTTATCTACGTTTAGCCACATGACTTGATACCTTTTCTCAGTGCAACATTTTTATCTTGCTTCCTCTGTGTCTAAGTGGTGACTGCAAACTGAGCCTTTCCTCTTCCCAGAATTTTCCTAGTCTGGTCACCCCACCTATACTTCCTGTATGGCTACTGGCCAATCAGTGTTTTATTAAACCAATACAAGTGACAAATATTTACAGGTACAAGAGCATTCTCCCACAGCAGAGGAGTGTCATGGGATGCTGTGTTCTGGACACATCATGGGTGTTGCACTCATGAGCTCACTGTGGTAATGGCAGCCTACATAAGAGCAAGCCAACAAGACCCATCAGTATTCCAGCAAGCTGCATTAACTGCTTTCAGCAGGTTATAAAGATATTCCTTAGGAAAGGACATACAGGTGGAAGAGGAATATGTTGGATACGTGGAGGTAGAGCAGGTACTTAGGATCAAAACACACTGTATATATTATAAAGTTGTCAAAGAATAAAACAATGATATTTTAAAAGAAAAACAAAATTAACTTGAAGATAGATTTTTACCAAAACAAAAAATTATGGAAGATAAACAGTCATAATGTGGTTCTCACGAGCTCATGAAGTTATGTGTAATACAATTACATTTTAAAAATTAAATGTTTTAATGATCAAATAATTAAACATCAGTCTAGAACATTTCCTACATTCAATAAAAATATTATTCAATAAATGAGAAAAGTATCATTCAATAAAAAAACTAAGAGAATTAATGACTATAATAAAATAAATGGTAAAAAATTCTAGCTAAAAGATGAATAGCTAAGAGGTGAGTAAGTTGCCACATGGCCGGACAGTCCTGGGTGACTGAATCCAGGCCCCCTCCAATTCCCTAAGCTTTTCTGGCCATCCAGTGGGGTGAGTTTCCTGATGCTAGTTTTCTTTACCCCATTCCACCCTGCCCCCCAAGCCTGCCTTTTCATCTACAAGGTCCTTGGATCCCCCAACACAGCCTGCTTCAGGGTGGAAGGTATCTGAGAGCCTGCTCCAGTGCTGAGGGGACCTAAGAGAGGGCAGACCAAGAAAATTCACAAGTACACAGTTAAAGATTGTTAACTTTAGCCACAGCAAAGATTAGACCAAGACGCAAGACTCTGCTGGCCTCATTTGAAGGAAGAGATGGACAGGCACCAATGCAAGAATTCCTCCAACATCCTGAAAAGCAACATGATAACACCAGAATCCAGAAAACATGCAACAGGAAGACTTGAACATCCTAACCCAGAAGAAGTAGAAGAAATTGGCTTTAAACGTAACCTTATGAAAAGGATGGAGACCCTTAAACAGGAGTTAAAAACTCCCTTAAAGAAATGGAAGAGAAGACAAACAAAAAGTTAGAAGAAATTAATAAATCCTTCAAAGATGCCCAAGAAAACCAAGAAAAAGCAATCAAACAGGTAAAGGAAACAGTTCAAGACTTGAAGACCGAAATGGAGGTAATAAAGAAAACACAAACTGAGGAATGGCTGGATATGGAAAATCTGGGTAAATGAACAGGAACTACA
>NW_004949124.1:1542974-1544116 GCF_000317375.1 Microtus ochrogaster | reverse complement strand
TTCCCAACCTAAAGAAGGATATTTCTACGAAGTTACAAGAAGCTTACAGAACACCAAATAAACTGGATCAAAAAATCCCCTTGCCATATAATAATCAAAACACAAAACATACAGAATAAAGAAAGAATATTAAGATCTGCAAAGGAAAAAGGTCAAGTAACATATAAAGATAAACCTATCAGAATTACACCTGACTTCACAATGGAAACCATGAAAGCCAGAAAGTCTTGGATAGATGTGCTGCCAACACTAAGAGACCATGGATACAAGCCCAGACTACTATACCCAGCAAAGCTTTCTTTCACCATCAATGGAGAAAACAAGATATTCCATGGCAAAAAAAACAGATTTAAATAATACGTATCCACAAACCCAGCCTTACAGAAAATACTAGAAGAAAAACCTCAACCTAAGGAAGCACCCACAATAGCACAGACATCTGACAACCCTCCACCAACACAACTCAAAGAAGGGAAACACACAAATACTACCACCAAAAAAATAACCACTGGTCATTAATATCACTTAATATCAATGAACTCAATTCACCTATAAAAAGGCACAGGTTAAGAGAATGTATATGAAAACAGGACCCAACATTCTGCTGTTTACAAGGAACACACCTCAACCTCAAAGACAGACACTACCTCAGAGTAAAGGGTTGGGAAAAGGTTTTCCAATCAAATGGTCCTAAGAAACAAGTGGGTTTGGCTATCCAAATATCTAACAAAATTGATTTCAAACTAAAATCAATCAGAAGAGTTGGAGAAGGACACTTTATACTCATAACAGGAACAATTCATCAAGATGAAGTCTCAGTCCTAAATATCTATGCCCCTAATATAAAAGCACCCATATATGTAAATGAAACATTACTAGAACTCTAATCACACATCAAACCCCACACGCTAATAGTAGGAGATTTCAGCACTCCTCTCTCACCAATGGACAGGTCAACCAGATAGAAACTTAACAGAGAAATGAGAGAACTAACAGATGTAATGAACCAAATGGACTTAACAGATATCTATAGAACATTCCATCCAAACAGGAAAGAATATACCTTCTTCTCAGCATCTCATGGAACCTTCTTGAAAATTGATCACATATGGAAATAGAAAACACTATCCTGAGTGAGGTAA
>NW_004949124.1:1538996-1542151 GCF_000317375.1 Microtus ochrogaster | reverse complement strand
AGATCCACCTGCCTCTGTCTCCTGAGTGCTGGAATTAAAGGCATGTACCTCCACTGCTTAGTGATATTCTTAACCTTTAGTCTATATGTTATAGATTTAATGTTGATGTCTCTCAAACTTATATAGTGTGGTGGTGTGAATGAGAAATGTCCACCAATAGACTCATGTATTTCAACATTTGGTACCCAGATGGTGGCACTGTCTAGGATAGCTTTGCATTGGAGCCTTCCTTGGAGAACTGCAGGTGGGCTTTGGAAATTTGTAGTCTCACCCCACTTCCAGTTCTTACAATGCTGCTTTGTGCATGTGGTTGAGATATGATCTCTCATCTTCCTTCTCTGGCCTCCCTTGGCCATGCCTCCCCTGCAATTGTGGACTCGCCCTCCTGAACAGTAAGTCAAAATTAAACTCTTTCTGTGAATCATTTTGGGTCGTGGTTATCATAACAAAATGTAAAAACACAGCTCTCACCTCAGTGGGGATAACAGACAGTTTATTCTGGTGCCAAATATGAGCGACCATGGCCTGGGAACACAGATGTGGTGTCCTATTCCTTGTCCCAACATGGAAGCAGTTTATAGCAACAGAACAAAGAAAATAGGAAGATCAAAGCGCTTTTCAAGTCCATTAGTGGAGACATTAAGTAGGTGGTTACAGCAAAGCAGGGAAATATTGACTGTAGGGCTCAGCCACCATGTGCTGACACTCGGCCCTTCAGTCGGTGGAAACCACAGCTTTGCTAATACCTTCCAGAAGGTTTTTATCTGTTAGTCATGGATGTTAGGTCCACCCAAAGATGGGGAAGGAATGGCTATTGCTAAAGATAACCCAAAATAAATTGTAACTAGACCCTGGACCTGTCACATCCTAACTCTTTATGGTCATTGCAGCTCTTGTCACATAACCAGCCTTCCAGAAGTTTCCATTTAAAGGTGTGCTTTCCCTCTTGGAACTTTTGTTCAGAGTTCCCTGTTTGCTAAGCATCACATTTTGTGCATGTGGAGGCCACATATCATTTATTAAATAATATGGTGTGTCCCTCGCAGTTAGGAAGACTCATTCCTGAGATCTGACTTAGATGTTATCCTAGTAGGCAGGATAACAGTCTTCAGGAGAGAGGAATAGCTAGTAAGTCTATTATAGAAGAAGCTCATGGATCAGATGAGAACCATTTGCCATCATGATCTGAATCTGCCCCCTTTTAATTTTTATCCATCTAAATTTGTCACAATTTTTGCTTGTAATATGTAATTAGAAATAAAATAATCAAGAACACTGTTTTGAGTAAATGTAAAAGATGAAGGAAACACATTAATTTAAACTGCCAAAATTTACATATCTTTAAAACTAAATTAACCGTGTTTCCCCCCGGACTTACTGTTACTTGTTCTTTATGATTGTTCTTTATGAGCTTTCGCATGTATTTTTGGAGTATGTAAACAAATCTATTGTATTTTACTGAGTTTTTCTGGGGCCTGTGACCTCCCTAGTCATAGTTTTTGACCAGGCATGGTCAAAAGAATACCAGCCACTAGGCTGTAGTGGTGCAGTCAGGCTGTGGTGGCACATGCCTTTAATCCCAGCACTCAGCAGGCAGAGACAAGCAGATCTCTGTGAGTTCAAGACCAGCCTGGTCTGCAGAGGAGTTCCATGACATGCTCCAAAGCTACAGAAAAACCCTGTCTCAAAAAAAAAATACCATGCATGTAGTCCTTTCTGTGGAATGAGCCTCAACTGGACAGCAGTTGGTTAACCCCAGAAGATTCGCACAACTATTGCGCTCATACAAAGTATGAAGACCCATTTAACTGTGGCACCAGTATGTACGTCTCAGCTGACAGCTCACTGTTGTGACATACAAGATCCACAGCTGGGTGATGCTATGGATCACTTGTCTCCCCCAGCAGTCTGTATAATACTTTCCAGAACTACGAACACTAGTGAGAAGAGAGGAAGCTGTCGGCTCAGTTCTAGCTTGATTTCTCCATGTCCTGAGGAAATAAAAAGGGTGCGTATTCTTTGGGAATAGTAACTAGTTTAACTGTCTTGTTCTGCTGCACAACCACAACAGTGGTAATATCCTGTATTGTTTTGTGAGTCTCTGGAGGCTTCCCGGCCAACAACTCTTGGGAGAGTATCTCCCACCCAGGAAATGGGATTCTGGCAAAAACATATTACTTCTGGATGATTACAGGTTTTTCTGTTTGTTGGTTTTGGTTTTGGTTTTGGTTTTTTGAGACAGGGTTTCTCCTGTCCTGGAGCTTGCTTTGTAGACCAGGCTGGCCTTGAGCTCATTGAGATCCACCTGCTTCTACCTCCCAAGTACTGTATTAAAGGTGTGTGCCACCACCACCCGGCATGATTACAGTTTTAAATATGTTTATCTTCACTCTTTATAGAACACAACTGGGGTGGGTAAGTACACAATCAGGTAAAAATATCGACTACAAGAATTTAAATAGTGATTTTGATGAAAGAAAAGAAATCTATAACAAATTGTATGTGTCAATATTTACCAACTATCACAGGCTTTGATGTAGGCCTGCATGAATGGATAGTATTAATAACTAATATTTGGTGAGCATTGATATTTTGGCATGTTTCAATCAGATATAAACGCTAGTTCAATATATATTTTTCAATTCTGTCACCTCAAAGGTTAGGCCACTTCTTGTAACACATGTGTTCTGTGTGACCTCTGTTAACACAGAGTTAGTGAACTTGGAATCCTGCACTAAAGAGAAATACAGGCTTAGGTTTCTACAAGTCTTGGATGGTCCACATTTTTTGAAATGGCTAACACTTAATCTGGACTTCTGTTCTGATTTGTAAACTAATCAATATAGGGTCTCATTTGGTGTGTTCTTCTGCTTCAAAACACCTTTGTTTTTTGACCCAGTAAACAGTGAATTCAGTGCCAATACCAATATAACCTATGCCTGAGTAATTTCTTCATGAGGCACATAGCCTTCCTCTACAAAGGGATATTTAACAGCTCTCCAGTACTAGGCTTCAGGGCTGTTTTCAACAATGATATAAACCAACAAAAACAATCAGGAGAGCATGGCATCGAAGGACCACATGAAATGCTAGAAAGATGGTGTGTTAGTCAGGCTTCTCTGGAGTCACAGAACTTAGAGAATGAATTTTTATGC
>NW_004949124.1:1528459-1537018 GCF_000317375.1 Microtus ochrogaster | reverse complement strand
CCACAGGGCAGGGAACCCTGATTGCTCTTCGGACTAGAGAGGGAGGGGGAGACTAGCCAGTTTGGATGTTCACCTTCCTAGACCTGGATGGAGAGGGGAGGACTTTGGACTTTCCACAGGGCAGGGAACCCTGTTTGCTCTTCGGACTAGAGAGGGAGGGGGAGAGGAGTGGGGGGAGAGGGAGGGAAATGGGAGGCTGGGAGGAGGCGGAAATTTTTTTCCAATAAAAAAAAAAGTCCAAGAATCTAATAGTTGTTACAAGAAGAGGCTGCTTGTTTATCCTGGCTGTCCAGCTAGCTTAGCCCCAAAATAACCACACAGAAACTGTATTCATTAAAACACTGTTGGCCCATTAGCTCTAGTTTCTTATTGGCTAATTTTTACATCTTAATTTAACCCATTTCTATTAATCTGTGTATCGCCACATGGCAGTGGCTTACCAGGTAAAATTTGGCATGTCTGTCTCTGGCGGTTCCATGGTGTCTCTCCTACTCTGCCTTTCTTCCTCCCAGCATTTAGTTCTGTCTTCCCCACCTACCTAAGTTTTGTCCTATCAAATAGGCCAAGGAAGTTTCTTTATTCATTAACCAATGAAAGCAACACACAGACAGAAGGACCTCCTAAACCAAGTAGTTGCTCAGTCTAATGAAGTGGAGTGTCTCAGCTGGTCGTCTGGGATTCCAAAGAAGGCTCCAAATTCCAGTAAGGAATGGGTGTGTTGACAAGGCAAGTATGTGAAGAACAACCTCTTCCTTCTTCCCTTTTCCTTATATAGGCTTCCAGCAGACAGTGTGGCCCAGATTATAGGTGTGTCTTCCCACCTCTGGATTAAAGATGTGTGTCATTCAGCCTCAAGATTCAGATCAAAGGCATGTTGTTTAGTTGCCTGAAGACCAAGACCACAAGTATCCCTCTGTTTCTGAATTATAGTTCATTCCAGATATAGCCAAGGTGACAACCAAGAATAGCTATCATAGATGACTCTATAGATTTAGCTGCTTTTGGAGGGGACCTAGGTTCAATTCCAAGCATTCATCCATATATAGAGACTCAAAGTGCCTGTAACTCTAATTCCAAGAGACCTGATACCCTGTCTGACTCCACTAGTTCCTATGTGTATATGGTACCCATACATATACCCAGGTATACCCACATATATTTTAAATAAGTGAATATTTTTAAAGGACCGCAAGAAGGATATGTCTGAAACTGTGAGAGATCTGGAACAAAAAGGCAGAGTCCACTATGCTGCCCTAGGATAGAAGTGTGCACTTAGGCAATTCAACTGTTTATCACTCTGTGGTTATGAGCGACCATGGGCTTATGTGCTGTACATACTTGTTTCAAAACTCTGAGTAAAGTTAAACAAGTAGGCAGATGTAACAGCATAAAACCCACAAGTGGCCAGGCGGTGGTGGCGCACGCCTTTAATTCCAACACTCGGGAGGCAGAGGCAGGCAGATCTCTGTGAGTTCGAGGCCAGCCTGGTCTACAAGAGCTAGTTCCAGGACAGGAACCAAAAGCTACGGAGAAGCCCTGTCTCAAAAATCCAAAAAAAAAAAAAAAAAAAAAAAAACCACAAGTGATGTAGACTTGTAAATATTTATCAAGTTAAGAGCATAGGACACATTTTATATAATATGTCATTGGCTTGACTTATACCTTTTTAATATCTAGACATATGAAATCAGGACTTCAACCTGATTCTTACTCAGTTCCACAAATGTTAGGGGCAGACGTACTGCCTACCCTCACAGTTATCCTTGGACGGGATGTTGAGGCAGGGAAGCTTTATGCCTTGTGTGCAATATCTTCCTTTAGCCCCTATTGTCTCATTTATGCTCCACTGCCCTCCTGTCCTTGATAGACAACATATTAAACTCACATACATATTAAACCTCACCAGCAGCCTAATCCACTAAGAATGGAAACCTAAGTAGTTTAAAATAGACACAGCCCTAATGAATATTGACACTGTATCATGCTTGCATCAAAACCTACCTGCTCAGTCCCATTCCTTCAGGGCCCTAGGATATGTTATATGAAATAAAGATGGTCAAATAAATTCTTTCATGACCGTGGGCTACACCATTCTATTAACCTATACCAGTTTTCTACCATTTTCAAGTGACACCAGTTAAGTGTTTTGTTTGGTTTGTTGTTTTTTTTTTTTCTGGAGGAGCATTAGAAAATCACTGAGGACTTAAGATATGGTATTTCTTAAGATATTTCTGCAAGATTTTTTGAAAGTTATGCAGACCTTTCCAAACATGTTACCAAACTAGAATCTACTCCTTAGATATTCATGTTTTAAATGCAATCTTTCTCCTAACTACATAGCCAAAAATATCAGTAGGAAAAACCAGAGACAACCCCCTTCTGTGTCCTGAAGAGTGAGCAGGCCATTTAGTCAGGCGGAAAACATCAAAGTATGTGAGCCACGGGGGTGGACATAGACCCTGGTTCTCCTGGGTCAAGTTCACTGTGTTCTTCAAGAAAGCAGGAAGCACAATAAGGAAACTAGGTTAATGCTAGGGCCAGAAGAGGGTTCAAGAAAGAACAAGCCATGTAGAGAGGAGGAGCATAGTGTTTAGAGGCAATGAGCTCTGGTTTTTCAAGGCAGAGTTTCTCTGTAGCTTTGGAGCCTGTCCTGAATCTCACTTTGTAGACCAGGCTAGCCTCAAACTCACAGAGATTTGTTTCTCTCTGCCTCTGAGTGCTGGAATTAAAGGCATTCACCACCATCACCTGGCACCCTCCTCTCTTCTAACATAAAAAAAACACCTAATTGAGGGCCTCAGGGATTAATTTTTCCTAGAACACCAAAAACAGTGCTTACAGATTTTTTTTTAATTTCACAACTAAATTTAATTTTTTAAAACAATAATGAGGACCTAAATGCTACCAATTTTTGCTTTGTTACTTGGATACAAATAAAAAAAATTGTTTGCCATTGTATTGTCTTCATGGAATAAATGCTACTTTGACATTTTTTTTTAAGACAGAGAATAAGAAAGAGTCTTTCCCATTCTAAAAATAACAGTTGGTGGCCTGGTACCAACAGCTAGTAGCCCACAGTGAAAATACCACGAAGATGGACATGGCCTCAGGAGTAGACATCTGGAACCTCTGCTCCATAACCAAGTTTCAGTGCTGGGCTCAGTAACCAGGGACACAGCATCACCCAGGAACTTGAACTGGCTTGATCATCAGGAGGGGGTCTTCATGGTTTCAGAGAAAAGAACCAGCAATGTTAATCTGACCACACAGGTCCAAAATGAGCATGACCCTGAGAAGCAACCCAACAAGGGAGGAAGTCAAGCAGTTTTTCTCTGGAAAGCAGTTCACACTGCTCCTCCCTTCCCAGAGGCCAGCCGTGGCAGAGAGAAGTGCATTCCAAACACAAAGCAGTTCTCTCATAGTGGGGTCGTGGTCTCAGGATGTCTCAAACTCTCTAATACATTGGTAGTGGAGATACGTTAGAAGATGCTTAGAGAGCCACAGGTGAGGTGACTTCCTAGCTAGTGACATTTCCACGTCCCATCTAGAAGAACAGCCAAGCCAAGAAGCTTTCAAAATAACTCTGGAAAGTCCAAAGGCCATGTTTGACACAGGCACTGGGTGGGGCAGACAGGCAGGTTCTGTGGAGTTACCTTGGAATATGTCTCTTCTGCTGGAGCTTTGTTTACTTGCTGTCACTTTGGTTAGCTTTGACATCCTATCATTGTTTTCCTAATGACGAATGAACCATGAGAAATCCTAACTTGTGTCCAGCCTCTGGGAATGTGTTTGAAACTAAACACACATCAGCATGTACCTCTGAGATCTTGTGTCACCAACTGGTGAAGTGATATTGAGAGTATCATGTGCCACATCTGTACATTCTTGTCCCCCTGCCCCCAGCTTGCTCTGGAGGTGGGATGATCAGTACTAGAAGCCTGCTGTATTAGAAACACGGCTCCTGATACACATGCCATTCAATGAACCTTTTATGGACAGTTTTACTCATATGAAACAAAGACAACTCTGCCAAGGCCAAGTGGGATGTGAGTCCTACTCAGAATGGCCGTTTAGAGATGGAGGGCTAGGGAAAGTGATTGTTTTAACTACTACTATCTCAGCCAGCAATTGTGACTCCACAGTGACTGGTCTGGTTCTATAGAAGAAGCCTGGCCCTTTAGGTTGCAGTGTGGCAAGAATTCTGCTCCCACAGGCACTAGTTCTATCACTAATGCTACAGGTAGCTTTAAAGAAATCTCTAGCATTCTAAATATGAATAAGACCCAAGATTCAAAGGCTGGGGTGAAAACCTGGTAGCTCAGAGAGCCTTCATAACAACTAGTTAACTCTCTCCCCTTGCTGGCGTCCATGGAAGACTCAAACTTCTGCTTTGCCAAACTAGAAAAATATGTGACATTCTAAACCCCACCCTACTACTTCCTGTGCCTCTCTATCTCTCCCAGATGCCATCTTAAGCTCTGTGAATATTTTCTGTCAGCTAGTTGCTAATGCAGCCTCCTGACCCAAGGTTAATTTTATTTAATTAATGCAAATGCACACTCTGGGTTCACAGTGTAATAGAATATCCCCCAACAGAAAGCTATGGGGGAATGGTTGACAGAGCCATTTTGTCTTCAAGCAGAGCTTCCTAAACAACTACTGACCAAGTAGAGCATTCTTGCAATGCTAGTCCTGGCATGCCTGTCTGTGAAATGTTAACATACTGCCTTCCTCATTTGCTTGGTGCCTAGTTAGGAGTTATATGTGACGGCTTTGAAATAAATTACCAAGCATTGGACTGACAAAGTTTGATAAAATGGATAGTATCTAAAACTAAAGAGATACTGTGAGGTTGGCAAGGTGGTTCATTGAAAAGAGTCAGGCAACCTAAGTTCCATTCCTTAAGTCCCACATAAAGACAAAAAGAGATAAATGATTCCACACTTGCATCCTCTCTCCACCCACACAAAAATAATAAGTAAAATAGTTTCTTTTTAAAGCTGCGTGGTGGGCTTAGAGAAATAGCTCAGTTGGTAAAAGGTTTGCTTTGCAAACATGGGGGTCTGAGTTCAATTCTCGGAAGGCATTTAAAAAAAAATAAAAGCAAAGCATAGTGGCTCTGGGAAGGCAGAAATAGGCAGGTGCCTGGGACTCTCTAGCCAGCTAGCTTAGCTTACTCAGAAAGTTCCAGCCCCATGAAAGACCCTGTCCCAAAGGAGAGAAAAAGAAAGAGAAGAAAAGCACTTCAGGAACAACACCAAAGTTGTTCTCTGGCCTCCATGCTCACAGGTGTACCCACAAATACAAGCACACATAGAGATGAATGAACACAAACACACACACAAAAAAACCTCTTGAAATGGAACATATGGGTAAATAATCAGGAATCATAAATGCAAGCATAAACAGCAGAATACAGGAGATGGGAGAGAGATTCTCAGGTGTTGAAGATAAGATACAGGAAATATGGTGTGGGAAGTCCTTCTATATATGTGTTGCTTTTATTAGTTAATGAATAAAGAAGCTGCTTTCGGCCAATGGCTTAGCAGAATATAGCCAGGCTGGAAAATATATTTAGAGAAAGGAGGCGAAGTCAAGAAGAAGCCGTGTAGCCCCACCAGAGTCAGACGTTGGACAGAACTATACCAGGTAAGCCACAGTCACATGGTGATACACAGATTAATAGAAATGGATAATTTAAGATATAAGAATCAGCCAGAAATATGCTTAAGCTATTGGTCAAATAGTATTGCAAATAATATGTTTTCTGTGTGATTATTTCAGAGCTGAGCAGCCATGAATGAACTAGTGTCCTTCTGCCACTAGATTAGTATGCCAACATGGCCAACTAAATCCACTTAAAACCTGAGAGAGCTTGAAAAGGAATTCTAAGCAAAAAAACAACAGAGTTCAGCACAGTTTCTTGGTAGCCACAATTTTTTTTCTAGATGGGCTCATGGCAAGCAGGGGTGCTGCAGCTGCTTTAAGAGAGGTGCAGTAAAAACTACATGGCTTCATTTAAAATGGCAGCTTCCTGATTTGCCAGCACAAATGGCTCTGACTCTTCTAGGAGGTCTGGCTATGGAGTATTTAAATTGGGTTTGTGAGCAGAGTGCTACAACTTGCTTAATGGCAACAAAGACCTACTGTGTACCTGAAAATGGGGCAATGCACATGAGTCTCAGAGGCAACAAACTTGCCTCCACCATGTTGGACTGGGCAGAGCAAGCAGGCAAGACCGTGAAATTGGTTTTAGCCATGCCTGCTTAGCATTAAAAAAAGAAGAAGAAAAAAAAAAGAAGAACATGCAATAAAGATATGCATGCAATAAAGACAAATTCAGTTGGAAAAGATCTCTGAATGGGTCACAATGTTGAACAAATGTACATAGGCTTGGGAGAGAGAAGGAAACAATAAAGAGACAGTAAAAGTAATATAAAATAGTATAGACACTCATGTATTAAAGGAGTAAAGATAGTAAAATAAATATTAAATGGGTAGAAAAATTAAGAGTAAAAATCTAAGCCACATAAAGATGGAATATATACAGAAAGTATGTATTATTTATGCATATTGTTGTGTTCTCTTTACATTTTTTTGACTGTGGATGAGCTAAGAACAAGAAGACATTTTATTGTATGGGCTGCTAAGCTAAACCAACATATATGTTTTAAAGATATCTTGAGTTCAAAATTTGGGTCTAAGAATATGTTGCTTTGAAAAGAGGTTCTTCTTTTGTTTCAACAGATACTGAGAACCTATAGATTCCTCACAGACTAATGTGGTTTGATAGACCAAGACCCCACTAAATGTCACTGTGAACACCTCCCAAAAATACTTCACCCAACAAAGAGCAGGAAGAAGTTTAGAAAGAACTACACCAAAAGTCCCCAAATATTGTTTACAAAAGCTGTTTACATTTAAAGGGGGATATGCTATAGAAATTTGCATTGGTATGGATCTTGATTTATTGATACAAATTTAAGATTAATTTTGTGTTTTATATATGTATATATTTCTGCTCTTGATTATGGCATTGTATTTGTGCAGCTCATTTAAAAATGTAATGTATAATTTGAGAAATATAGGTTAATAGACATTCATCTATAATAGTCAAGTTTGTAGTCATGTTATTTAGGTTTCCTAGATATATTGAGATATATTTCAGTTAGGTATTCTTCAAATTTTTCAAAGAGTAACAAAATATGACATTTAAATATTTTTAAGAGCTTAAGACTTCTTATAACAATGAGACACATCTGCTCCTGGCAGCACCAATCTACATCAAGAGGATGATGAGCACTGAAGAGGCTCCTTCTGTCATTGGTTGCCATTTGGGCAAGAAACTGCTCTTGCCTGGACTACTTTATGTTATCCTGTATAAACTGGACATGCAGGACCCACAGAAAAATGACTGCTGAAGTTGCCTAAAGAAAGTAAGACAGTCCTTCAGGATTCCTGCTTCATGAAAGAGTCTGCCAGACTTTCTGCAGGACACAGAAGAAAGCAACTGATGGACTTTGCCATTACAAGGCAGAACAGATCTTCAAATTTCCTACTTCATGGAAAAGTCATCCAGATACTATTGACCAGTAGGCTGAAGATGGGTGCCCACAATATTACAGAAGAGTTTTGGGTGACTGTCCAGGTAGCAAGGTGTTTCATCAATTCTAGAGTTTTGGAAGTTGCTTACAATTCACTTCCTATTTACTTAAGTAATATATCCTTCTGGAGTCTTTGATGAAATTGAAGAATAGATAGGTATAACTATAGTTTTCCTTAATTATGATATAAGATAAAGTAGATATAAATATTATAACTTTAATTCTTTCTTGATACCTGCTTTGTTATATGTAATTTTACTATGTTAAAGTTAAAACCTTCCTTTTTATTTAAACAGAAAAGTGGGAAATGCTGTGGGAAGTTCTTCTATATATGTGTTGCTTTTGTTGGTTAATGAATAAAGAAGCTGCTTTTGGCCAATGGCTTAACAGAATATAGCCAGGCTGGAAAAGATCTATAGAGGAAGAGGGCAGAGTCAAGAAAAAGTCATGTAGTCCCACAAGAGACAGACATCAGACAGAACTTTACCCAGTAAGCCACAGCCATGTGGCAATACACAGATTAATAGAAGATATGAGAATTAGCTAGAAATATGCTTAAGCAATTAGCCAAATAGTATTGCAAATAATATGGTTTCTGTCTAATTATCTCAGGGCTGAGCTTCTGGGAACAAGCTAGTGGCCTCCCACCAACAGAAATAGATATATCAGTCAAAGAAAATGTTAAATCCAACAAATTCTTAACACAAAACATCCAGGAAATCTGGGACACAATGAAAAGATGAAACATAAGAATAATAGGGATAGAAGAAAGAGAAGAAGTTCAACTCAAAAACACAGAAAATATATTCAACACAATCATAGAAGAAAACTTTCCCAACCTAATAAAGGGTATGCCTATGAAAACACAAGAAACTGCCAGAACACCAAATAAACAGACCAAAAGAAAAAGTTTCCTCACCACATAATAATCAAAACACTAAGCACACAGAATAAA
>NW_004949124.1:1515992-1517884 GCF_000317375.1 Microtus ochrogaster | reverse complement strand
AAAGAAGCTAAAAATATAAAATGGAATAAGGAAAGCATATTCAACAAATGGTGTTGGCTTAACTGGATATCAACATGTAGAAGAACATAGATCCATATCTATCACCACACACAAAACTCAAGTCCAAATGAATCAAAGATCTCAACAAAAAACAAACCACACTGAATCTTATTGAAGAGAAAGTGGGGAGTACACTTGAACACATTGGCACAGGAGACTACTTCCTTAATATAACCCCAATAGGACAGACACTGAAAGAAATAATTAATAAATGAGACCTCCTGAAACTGAGAAGCTTCTGTAAGGCAAAGGACATAGTCAAGAAGACAAAACAGCAACTTACAGAATGGGAAAAGATCTTCACCAACCCCACATAGGACAGAGGACTGATATGCAAAATATACAAAGATCTCAAGAAACTAGACATCAAAAGAACAAATAATCTAATAAAAAAAATGAGGTACAGACTTAAACAGAGAACTCTCAAGAGACAAATCTCAAATGACTGAATAATATTTAAGGAAATGCTCAACAACCTGAGCCATCAGAGAAATGCAAATCAAAACAACTCTGAATTCCATCTTACACCTATAAGAATGGCCAAGATTGAAAACACTGATGACAGCTTATGCTAGAAAGGATGTGGGGTAAAGGGAAAACTCCCACACTGCTGGTGGGAGTACAAACTAGTACAACTACTTTAGAAATCAGTATGGTGATTTCTCATAAAATTAGGAAACAATTTACCTCATGACCCAGCATATATTGGTATATACCCAAAGGATGCACAATCATACCACAAGGACATGTGCTCAACTGTGTTCATAGCAGCATTATTCGTAATAGCTAGAACCTTGAAACAACCTAGATGCACCTCAACCAAAGAATGGATAAAGAAAACGTGGTACATTTAAACAATGGAGTACTACTCAGCAGTAAAAAATAACGACATCTTGAAATTTGCAGGCAAATGGATGGGTCTAGAAAAAACTATATTGAGTAAGGTAACCCGGTCCCAGAAAGACAAATATAATATGTACTAACTTTTAGTCATAAAGCAAAGAAAACCCAGCCTACAGTCCACAACCCCAGAGAACCTAGACAACAAGAGGACCTTAAGAGAGACATACATGGAATTACATAGAAAGGAGTAAACAACAAGATCTCTTGAGTAAATTGGGATCATGGAGGTTATAGAAGAGGGTAGAAGGGGGAAGGGAAGGAAGGAAGGGGAGAAGACAAAAATGTATAGCTCAATAAAAACAATAAAAAATAAAAAAGAATTTTCCTTAGATGCATTGAGGCCAGACACTTATGAGAAAATGAAGTTTCTCACCCTACAAAACTAACCACAGTTTGACAAACCTTTGAGAAGCCATCAGAACATGCCCGCCTGGCTCCATTTCTCTTCCAAAAGTTCTTTGACCTCAACATTGCTCACTGGCCTCTGCCCACTCTACTTCATTTTCCTACAGCTACCCTGAGTTTGCAAATGCAGCCCAGTCTTGGCATGGATGAATGTGTTTCTCAACCTACATCAAAGAAACTTTTTTTTGCAGTAAGTGGTGATAAACACAGAGACCCACAGCTGGTCAATATGCTGATAATAAGAGACCACAGAGTGCTCCGCTCAACGGGACATCTCTATCACACGGCCTGCTCCCAGAGGCCCAGGGATCATCATGAAAGAGGAAGCAGAAAAAAATTTAAGAGCCAGGGGGAGTGAATATGTGTAGGAAAACAATATTTGTACACATTAGCTCACAGCACCTGTGAATGCATGCACAAGACTTGTACAAGCTCACACCAGACAAAATCCTGCTATAGAAATTCATACTCCCAATAGCCTATGGCTCACTTGGCATATGGCTTCTTGTACTATTTATGCCCAT
>NW_004949124.1:1483491-1515397 GCF_000317375.1 Microtus ochrogaster | reverse complement strand
TCAGGACCATACATGTTGCCACCAATTGCATCACTGCTAGTCACGACTCTGCAACCACAACACACCTGCTGGACAGTAAAGATTATTACATCTCAAACAATTTACCGGATCTCATAACAAGTAATTAATAAATCAATATGGCAGACTACATTAACATTGAAACTTTTAGTAACTTTTTTGCTAATACTATGGATTGTATTCTGCAAGGCTTATATGGTTATATAATACATCCATTTATGGATATTGGGACTCCGTTTTTTTCTTCATATTATATCCTTAAGAAATACTGTGGCACTTTTACAAATGACACTGTCTTTACAGACTAACGATGAACAGCTAGTTAACAGGATTAATACCATCGAAAATCAAAAGTTACCTGAAAAAACTAATACTATTGCAAAGGGTAACATTAATTTGACAGATAAAATTGAACCCATGTCTAAGGGTACTGAGAAGATTATCTGAAGAAATTCATACTGTTGAATTTGACAATCAAAATTTGTTAAAGAGTTATGATAGGTTAGGAAATAGAGTATCTCTCCAGGATGGCAATTTACATGTATCCAAATAATGTCCAAGAATGAGGTACTATCTTTAAAGGAGAAACTTCAGACCTTGGAATCACATGTGCAGAAATAAGACTAGAGGCTAGGTGCCTCAATGAAATCACTAGAACTATATACAGGCCAGGAGATTCAGGATTTGCCAAAGACAATAGTAAAAAGATTTGAAGTGATTGAGGAAATTATTGAAGCTGATAAACAGGGAAAGAAGGCACAAGGACAGGATTCAACATCACCAGTAGCTGTCAGAGATGACTTACCCAGGGTTTTAGCTTCCTACCCTGTAATCTACTCTGACAAAGCATCAAGTTTTAAAGGCCCAAAAGGATCCAAAGAAGGTAGATTGATACCTATAGGAATGAATGATCTAAAAGAAATTAAGCAAGTTGTCATAACTTATGGCTTGCATTCCATATTCGTTAGGGAGATGATATAACCGGGCTTCGCATTAAGATGGTGCCACATGACTGGCTTCAGTTAATTTCAGCAGTCCTGGATGATGGGCCCCAAACGATGTTTAAATGTTATTTCCGAGAAGCAGCTAAAATTTTAGAATAACAAGGAAAATCAAAAGGACTTGAGACTTTCCAAGATCAAATTTTTGGTGAGAACACTTATGCTGACCCACAGGTTCAAGCTCTTTACAATAAACAAATCTTGTCATTATACCACAAAGCAGCCTTAAATGTTTGGGACAGAATTCAAGAATCAGGAAATCGAACTGAATCATTTACCAGGGTTAAATGGGGCTAAAGAGAACCCTTTAGTGATTTTTTTTTTACAAAGATTAACTAAGGCTGTACAAACAGGAGTAACAGACAAGGCAACCTGATACCATTGGGAAACTCTCTGAGAGGCCTCTCACAGGTCCCCAAGTAAAAAGTGGCCCAGTCATTCCCAGTCACTGTGGAGGACATGCCTCACCAGGAAAATTTAAAAATCCAGGGCCTTCTATAAAAAAACACACACACACACACACACAAAAAACATACTATTCTACATAATGGCATAAACATGGAGGATAAATAAAAAATTCCAATAGGAAATAGAAAACATATATTCTGGAAGACTTCTATAAATGATCAAAGACCAAAGCTAAGAGTGCTAATAAATGACACTAATTGTGGGTTTGATAGACACGGGTGTAGATGTTAGTATCATTACTCCAGAATCTTGGCATCCAAATTGGCCTCTTCAAGAGGCAAATGTTCAATTACTAGGAATTGAAACCATATCTCAAGTTAAACAAAGCACGAGCTGGGTTGACTGCATAGGGCCAGAAGGTCAGAGAGAGAAGCTGAGGCCATATGTGGCTAATATTGCAGTAAATTTATGGGGTTGTGACCTGCTACAGCAATGGAATACCCAGATTAACATTCCTGCAGTCCCAGGAACTCATAATTCTGGGAAGGATATTTTAAGGTGCTATACACATAGGTCACCAGCCATTCAGGCTGTACAAGAACATAAAGCACCTAGGAAACCTTTAGAGGTACCAACAGCCTAACCTTTAAAATGGTTAGCTAAGAAACCAATATGGGTTAAGCAATGGTCTCTAGCTGGAGAAAAGCTGCAGGCTTTGAACAGCTGGTACAAGAGCAAATAGATGCTCACCATATTGAAGAATCAACCAGCCCTTGGAATTCTCCTGTATGTTGTTAAAAAGAAATCTGGTAAATGGAGAATGGTGACAGATCTAAGAGCTGTCAATAAGGTAATTCAACCTATGGGCCCTCTACAACTTGGAATTCATCTGCCTTCTCTATTACCAAAAGATGGCCTCTTACAATTATTGATTTGAGAGATTGTTTCTTCACTATACTTTTACAAGAAAAGGATAGACAAAAAAATTGCCTTCACAATGCCTACTCATAATAATTCTCAGCCTACTAGGAGATATCAATGGACTATCCTCCCATAGGGAATGCTCAATATCCCCACTATTTGACAATACTTTGTAAGTCAACCATTGGAAATAATATGTAAGCAATTTCCTAAGTCTATAATTTACCATTACGTGAATGAAATTTTTCTGATTCAAACATAGATACTTTAGAAAGAATGTTTGAAGAAGTAAAAAAAGTTTTGCCAAAAAATTAGCACAAGCTCTTTGCCATAGTTCATTGTCTTCCCATAACTTTTTTTGTTTCATCAGTGGTAAAAGGCACTATACTCTCTGCTGGGTTTATACCTGCTAATTGACAAAGTCTCAATTTACCTTTTACAATTAATTCAGAGACTTTTTCCACAGAAGTTTTTATTTATTTTTTACTTGGTTTATGTGTGTGGTAAGATAATATCATCCCTTTGCCTTAAAATTCTTGTAGGAGAAATTCTGGAAGGCAATATGACTAGAATACAATTAAGATTTGGATTCACCCTATCCACATGTGCCTTCTTTAATTTCTCTTCAACAACTGTTAATTCCTATTCCGTTTCAGCTGTTAATTTTCTGGAACTATTCAAATCTTTATCACCATCTAAGGTTTTGTTTAAATGAATTATTAGATCAAGTGTTATCCCAACAACCAGTTATAGACTGAAAATGTCTCCTAACAATCTTTGAAAGTCATTAAGAGTCCGTATACGATCTCTCCTAATTTGTGCCTTTTGTGTTCTAATTTTCTGTGAACCTATTTTATAACTTAGGTAATTGACAGAATCTCCTCTCTGTATTTTTTCAGGAGCAATTTATAAACCCCATTTTTGGCAAAAAAACGATCTAAATAGACCTGTTAGTCGCAAAGAACTAGAAACTGTTATCAAAAATCTCCCTTCCAAAAAAAGCCCAGGACCAGATGGTTTCATTGCAGAATTCTACCAGAACTTCCAAGAAGAGCTAATACCTATACTCCTTAATGTATTTCACAATATAGAAACAGAAGAGTCATTGCCAAATTCCTTTTATGAAGCTACAGTTACTCTGATACCAAAACCACACAAAGACCCAACCAAGAAAGAGAATTACAGGCCTATCTCACTCATGAATATCAATGCAAAAATTCTCAACAAAATACTGGCAAACCGAATCCAAGAACACATTAGAAAAATTATCCATTATGATCAAGTAGGCTTCATCCCAGAGATGCAGGGCTGGTTCAACATACGCAAATATATCAATGTAATCCATCATATAAATAAACTGAAAGAAAAAAACCATATGATCATTTCATTAGATGCTGAAAAAGCATTCGACAAAATTCAACACCCTTTTATGATAAAGGTCTTGGAGAGACTAGGGATACAAGGGTCATACCTGAATGTAATAAAAGCTATTTACAGCAAGCCGACAGCTAACATTAAATTTAATGGAGAAAAACCTTGAATTTTCTTAACACTAATGAGAAAGAGACAACAGCAGCAGAGAGACGTTGGATAATAGAAGTCTTATGAAATAAATCAGCCAGTGTATTTCAAGGATGTGCTGACCTCACAACGGAAGCCAGGAGATGGGTTACATTGGAGAAGGGATTTTGCTCTTGTTTCCACAGGAGAAGAAAAACTGTGGATACCATAGAAATTAATAAAGATTCAGTCTGAAAAGGAGAAACCTCTTGAAAAAGAGAAATGACAGCTCACCCACCACAGTGACAACCATACAGGTGGTAAGGAAACCTCATAAGGGTTGGGGCAGGGTTCTGCTCTTATTTTTACAAAAAAAAAAATACATATCTTCAAAACTTCAAGAGATCCTGGATGTAATGCTGACAGATAGATATCCACTAAGGATCATAGAGAAAAAGGAATATAATTTATGAGGTCAGGTAACTGATACCATACATTTAAATATACGTGTGTGTGTGTGTGTGTGTGTGTGTGTGTGTGTGTGTGTGTGTGTGAATATATAGAGCTGGCTTTGGAGTTGGACAACAGCTCTGTCCTCCAAATCCAAGCATGCTGTTACAACAAAAAGTCAGAGTTTCTGTCTCATGTCAAGAGCTATCTGGTATGAGACAGAATGAAGAAAGAATTTAGAAAAAATTTTACTTTTGTTCATACCTATTTTTGTCTCTATCATACATTTCATTGAATATATATGTCTGTATATGTCTATATAAATAACGTTTAAGGTTTCCACAATGAACAATGAATTTTCCTTCAGTAATCTTTGACGTTTCCAGGAAGAAGATAGGGCCCTACAATAACAACTCCACCTGGTTGATATGATGTCGTGATGCTGATAGTGCTACTATAAGACCTGTTTTGGGTACCAGCTGCTCAAGTTGGTTCCAACTTGGTTAGCTGAAATGGTGTACTTTTTTACAACTTCTGGCCAGAACTCCAAATAGGAACCTCAGAAAAACCCTACCGAATACTTAGAGACTATTTGCAATTATACCAGACAGTAATCTTGGAATTTAACCATCATTTTACTTTCACAGGATCCCATAGAAAGTGCACCGCCCCCATGACAGCTGGAAGTAATTCTAGAAGACAACTTCCCCTCTCCCAATAAAGTTTGTCCTCAGGATTAGGAACATCATTTAGGGGTTGATTATATTGATATAGTGTTGGAGGTTGGGAAGGAAATTTTGTAGGCTCAGGGATCTCTTTGAAAAAAAAGAAAAAAGGAGGAAATTTGATGAGATAATAGATTAGTGTGAGCTTACTCACACTAAGAATAATAGTGAGCAATAGAGTGAATACTTGTGAGCTATTATTTATAGGCAATTTACATTGGTATAGATTCTTGTATATTGATACAAATACCAAGTTTCCTGAAAAATATCAGTTAAGCACTAGAAGAGCAATCATGAATGTTTTCTTCTTGGCCCTGGGTTTCTGGCACTCCAGAGACATGGGTATTTGAGGCTGGACAACATTCAAGGACAAAGGTAACTGACACTCTTCAGCAGGGCACAGAAGAGACCACAACCATTAAAGACCCTTTGAATAGATGCTCCCCTGCATCACTGCCTAGGACAGTCTGACCCCCATGAGAACTCAAAGCCCCAGAGCAAAGGGAGCAGAAGGAGAAATCCTTAGACAGGCAGTGATACTGTATCTTGTGTCCAGGCCAATTGCCCCGGTTACCACTTTCCACATTGTTGATAGAGACACAGGGTCTCCAAGGAATGGTCACTAAATAAGACTTACTGGTTCCCTCTCCCCTGGTCGAGGAAACTAAGAACATTCTGAATATGGCAGACATCTGTCAATCTTTATCAACAAAACCTATTTTTTAAGTATCCATCTTTGAAACTTCATACATATAGAAGAGGCAAAAAAATGGTGTCTGTGCTTCACGTGTCTGTCGTTTTGATTCTGAAACTGTTAGTATTTTGCTGTTTTCACTTCTTTTGGTTTTCATATTCTCAACTATTTCCAAGTGAACAACAAATACTACAATATCACACCCATTGGTTTCATTTTTCCTCTCTGAAAAACAAGAGCCTGCTTCTGATAACCCAGAGAGCTTTGTGTGCTATTCATTTGCTGCTAACAAAATTTTCCCTAATTTCTTAGTGTTGCTGACCACTTAGTCGATATGCAAATTCATCAACTATTCTTTCTAACTGCGTTTTGAATGGCTCATCCAAAGCAGCATCCGATCAGGCACCCCACAAGTTACGTTTGATGAATGCACCCAAAGTCCCATTTTGTCTCGTGCTGAAGAAGACAAACCAATTGTTTCTAATAACAGACACATTTAGATTTGTCTGTTTTCTCATGGTTTGATTTTTTTTTTCTGAAACCATCTGTATTTTCTATCAATGGAAACTAAGCCTGGAAACATAATGAGATTCTGGATAAATATTTTGAGCAAGGTGCTTCCTGGGTGATACTGGAAGGGTTTGCACTGATTGCTGACTGGCGATCTCACTGGTGGGAGGACCAGTATACAGTGGTGATCATGGGATCCCACCACTAGAAACCACCGTCCTGCCGCAGGTCCCCTCTGGGTCTGTGTAGTCTACTGAAAGACCCAAGTTCCATTTCTCTGTTTTAGCAGCCCGAGTTTTCTCTTGATGGAGATCATGAAAAACACCTGTAAGCTTGATGTTGCTTTAGCTACTGGGATCCACAGGAAGATGCCACAGTAGCAGTTACTCTGATGGTAACAAGCAAGGTTTGCTTTGAAACATGGGTGATCAATGCAAGACAAGGTCAATCCTCAGTTGTCACACCGTTGCCCCGCCACAGCCCTATCAGGCTTGCGCCTGCGTTCTTCACCAAGACTCCATTCATCTTTACATGTTACAAAATAACGTCTTCCAGGCTTACCTTTTGCCCTTCCCTACCCAAGTTGCCATGACCCCACTATCAAGTTGCCTTGGCCCCTTTGCTATGAAATAAAATTTATAAGCCCAAATCTGGCTCCTCAGATTCCCTGTTCATGGATTGACATTCTTTAAGACTCTCAGTGGACACAACTAGGAAACAATGCAGAAAGGGTGAGATCGTATGGATGGCTCCAACTCGATGTCACAGAACTGTCACCTAATCTCTTAAATACAGCAACTTTGTGTTGTTTTGTCTTTTTAAGGCAGGGCTTCTCTATGTCACCCTAGCTATCTTGGAGCTCGTTCTGTACAGCAGGCTGACCTCAAACTCACAGAGATCCGCCTTCCTCTGCCTCCCAAGTGCTGGGATTAAAGGCGTGTGTACCACTAACAGCACGTATTTATTTACCACTTTTTCCTCTACTTTTAAAACATGAGCACCAGTGTCGTGCCCAGAACAAGCCCTCTGAATAACCCCACAGGTTTCCCTGTGCCACAGTGCCCAGAAAGAGTAAGCCCAGCTGGGCGGTGGTGGCGCACGCCTTTAATCCCAGCACTTGGGAGGCAGAGGCAGGCGGATCTCTGTGAGTTCGAGACCAGCCTGGTCTACAGAGCTAGTTCCAGGACAGGCTCCAAAGCCACAGAGGAACCGTCTCGAAAAACCAAAAAAAAAAAAAAAAAAACAAAAAAAAAAAAAGAGTAAGCCCTCTGAATAACCCTGAAGATTTCCCTGTGGCACAGTGTCCAGGACCGGGTCCTAAAGTTACTCGAAGTAAACTTGTTTTCAGCTCCATTGCTACAGACTTGGTACAGAAACAAGTTCACTATCTCCAAATTTAAGACTTGCCATTGCTTTTCTTTTATTTAATTATTTGAAAGTTTAAAACATTTGCATGATTCCAAATATAAACTATAGGTCAAAAGAATATTCAGAAAGGACTTGGTTCACCTTGTCCTTTGTGTACGCCCACATTCCTAGAGGTAACCATTTCTACTCTCTTATGACTTATTCATCCAACATATTTATGTAAATATATGTAAATGTGTATATACTTTTCATCTCCACTGTGTGTGTGTGTGTGTGTGTGTGTGTGTGGTGTTTTATTCTCCACAGGCAAAGTTTCTCACTGGACTGTGAGCTCATTGGTTCAGTTAGGCTGGCCTACTGTTGAGGCTAGAATCCTCCTCTTTATACCTATAATGATTGGGTTACAGGCAGGAATAATCATACCTAGCTTTTTAGATGGGTGCTCAGAATTTGAAATCAGGTCCTTAAGTGTGCAAGCAAGTATTATTACCTACTGAGTTTTCTTCCCGGTCTGCCTCTCCATTTTTATATAAGAGAAAGCAAACTATATATACTTTTTAAATAAAACACTCAAAACATCAGCTTTTATCAGTAATTAGAAATAGTCTTTGTCTCTTTCATGGTTATATCATACTCTAATATGGGTAGGCTATAGTTGAATTAGCCTCTCTTCATAAATATTTGCACATTTCCAATGTTGTGCCTTTAAAGGCAATTCTATAATGTTTACCCTAAGGCATATATCCTTTCTTATTTTCTTTTTTTTTAGATTTATTTATTAATTATGTATACAGTGTTCTGCCTGTGTGCATACCTGCACCCCAGAAGAGGGCACCAGATCTCATTATAGATAGTTGTGAGCCACCATGTGGTTGCTGGGAATTGAACTCAGGACTTCTGGAAGAACAGTCAGTGTTCTTAACTGCTGAGCCATCTCTCCAGCCCACCTTTCTTATTTTCTTAAGAACTTTTATTTATCCAAAAGTGATGTTTATAGATTTGAAAGAAAATAAATGTTAAACGACTGTGGGATAATGTTTCTGTACACTGTAAAGATTTGTTACTCATATTGGTTTAATAAAACATGGATTGGCTAGTAGCCAGGCAGGAAGTACAGGTGAGGTGACCAGATTAGGAGAATTCTGGGAAGAGGAAAGGCTCAGTCTGTGGTCACCATCCGGACACTGAGGAAGCAAGATGAAAATGCGGCACTGAGATAAGGTATCAAACCGTGTGGCTAAACATAGGTTAAGAGTTATGGGTTAATTTAAGTTGTAAGAGCTAGTTAATAATAAACCTGAGCTAATAGGCCAAACACTTTATGATTAATGTAAGCCTCTGTGTATTTCTTTGGGACTGAACAACTACAGAACCAGGCAGGACAGAAACTTCCCTCTACATAAACTGCTTTTAAAATTTTATTTTTTAATGAGTGTATATGCAGAATGACAGGGGAATAGAAACTGTGCACATGTGAAAGTGTACATGCCTGGGGAGTCCAGGAGAGGATGTCAGATTCCCCGGAGGTCAAGTTACAAGTGGTTGCAAGCTACCTGGCATGGTGGTAGGATAACCACTGAGTTCTCATATATTCCAGTACTGTTATCCCGCCCCCCCCATACAATGGTTGCTCTATGCTTTCACCAGTGATCTTCCTTTCCTTGCAGGCTGGTCAGCGAAATATATTGCCAAATTCTGGAATTTTTGCAAATCTAATAGCTGATAAATATACTTTATATTTCTCTTAATTAAAAAGGGGCTGGCAAATTCTCATGTTCCAGCAAATTCCGGTCTCTAGGTCCAATGTCCCTATGAAGCTACTTGGATGTGAAGACACTGAAAACCAATTTTGACAGTTTTCTATGTTCCACCATCAAAATTAATGTGTTCAGACTTTTCTGTCTCTATTGGGATCAATTTTGGAAAAGTTTATCACCCTAGGTAATTACTGACTTCACTGAAATCTTTAAGTAAATTCACATGGCAAATGTCTCGTATAATTCATTTGAAATTATTTCCCTTCTTTTTTGGTTTTTTAAGATACAGTTTCTCTGTCCTGGAACTCATTCTGTAGACCAGGCTGGCCTTGAACTCACAGAGATCTGCCTGCCTTGCCTCCTGAGTGCTGGGATTAAAGATGTGTGCCACTGCCTGACTGTAAATGTTTTCTTAATTAGACAGTTTGCCTAGTTGTTGTTTTTAGGCCAATGACTTTGGTTATTTGGGATTCTGATGATTCATTTCAAAATTTGTCTTTACTATTAATTTCTTCTTTCTACTTTATTTTACTCTGTTTATTTATCAAATTTCAAATTATTCCAATTAATTTCTCTGGTAAAACTACCTAAAGTATTGGTTCTCAACCTGTGGTTCACAACCCCTTTGAGGTTGAATGACCCTTTCACAAGGGTTGCATATCAAATGTTTATATAACAATTCATGACAGCAGCAAAATTACAGATATGAGGTAGCGATGAAAATAATTTTATAGTTGGAGTCACCATGACATTAGGAGCTACCTTAAAGGTTTGCAGCACTAGGAAGGTTGAGAACCACTGTTCTAAACCTGCATGTTCATCTGTCACCTGCTTCAGCTGCATTCTATATGGTCCAATAGGTGAGTTTTCATTAGAAGTACACACTATAAATTTCCTGGTTCTAGTTTAAAACAATATCTCTAACTCCAAGTTTTTCAGTGAGTGTTGGGTTGATTTTTTTAATTTCTGGGAAAATGAGCCTTTAAAAATTTTATTTTGGAACTATGACCAAATGATGACTTTTGTGTAATTTTATTTTTAGATTTTAGCAAGGTAAAATTATATAAATTTATAAATATATATGGCAAAAATTTTACCTTTTACCGAGGTAAAGTATAAAATTTGAATATGTTTTATATTACTTATTTTATTTTTTATTGAAAAACATTTTTGGACAATATATTCTGATCACACTTTTCCCATCCCCACAGCTCCTCTCAGCTCCTTACTACCTCCATACCCACCTAACCCCATATCTTTTCTCAATCTTAAAAAACAAACAAGCAAATAAGACGAAACAAACAAATATCACAAAAACACAAAATTGGAAACTGTAATACACAAGCAAAAGAGCAATAAGACAAAAAAATACCTGCCTTGTGTTCTGTTGCTGTGAAAAGGCTTCATGACCAAGGCAACTCTTATAAAAGAAAGTATTCAACTGGTGACTTACCCTTTAGAGGTTTAGACCATTATCATCATGGCAGGAAGCACGGTGGCCTGCAAGTGGCATGATGCTGGAGAAGTAGCTGAGAGCTTTACATCCTGATACTCAGGCAGTGGAGAGAGATACTAGACCTGGAGTGGGATTTTGAAACCTCGAGGCCCACTCCAGTAACACATCTTCTTCAACAAGGCCACACCTCCTCCAACAAAGCCACACCTCCTAATCCCTCCCAAACAGTTCCACCAACTGGGACCGAAGCCAGAAAATAGATGAGCCTACAGTGGCCATTCTCATTCAAACCACCACATGCACAAACTGAGCAATATGTGACAAATGTCTACAAAATACGTCGGGTGGACCTTGGGATTGCACAAATAACGGGCACCACACCGCCAAACTCTATTAACCAGAAGCAAACTTTATTCTAAAAACCTCAGGGCACAAAAACTTCTAGCTAGCTAGGGCCACAGGCAGTATTTGGGCTTCTGACACTGTGATACCAAGGGGAGGTTTCATGCCTCCTTTTATACTAAAAACCTTAGACCAGGTGGTGGGTCAAAGTCTTAGTGAGCCTTGGGGAGGTTAGAGGAATTTTTACAATCTTGAGTTTGGGCCTTGAGTCTTTGCAATATTTACAAATGTTGATTACAGGGTATTAGTTCAAGATATTTGCAAAAGCCTGTGACTATTTTGACATGTCTGCCTTCCCCTACAGCTGAAAGGAATGTAGGAGGGTCATGCAGAGGCAACCTTAAAGGTTACCCCTTATCCGCAGCAGCTTCAACTTATCAGCTTCAACTTACCTAGATGTGTACAGGCTATGGGCATACATTTTTATATTCCTGAGCTCTTCATCTCCTTTTGAGTTTATATCAGAATCAAATCCTTAATTCTTCTGAATCTACAGATGAGCCTGAGTTTGCATCTGAGTCTGAGTTTTCAACAGTTGCATATTGTGAGCGGAAAATCAAGACTTCCACTGAAAAAAAATGTGTTTGGTTTGGTTTTTTTTTTTTTTTTTTTTTTTTTACAAATCTAATCAGTGCATTAATCACATTAGGCCTGATCATTAAGAGTATCAAAAGACTAAGCAATAGGCCAGCAATGGGGGACAATAGGGTTGTTAGCCAAGGGGACCAATTAAAGAGTTTATGGAACCAGAAAAAAGATTATTGTCTTTCTTTTTGTCTTTTGAAGAGACCTACTCTGAGCTCTTAATGGGTGTTTCTAACAATGCCTGAGTAGCTGAAGGGACCAAAACCAACTCCATTTGATGCTAGGCCTCATGGTGGATATCAGGAAAACAGGAAGTTCCCCAGACTGCAGCCCAGCTGCTCACAGTGGACATCAACAAAGCGGAAAGTCCCCTAGACTGGAGCCAATCAGAGAGTCACCTGTACCCCTTAGGCCTATAACTATAGATTTGTGGGGTTTTGTCTTTATAAACCCTGCCGAAAAACAGTGGGGCACCTCCTCTGCCCCCTCCCACATGAATGTGTGAGACAAGTTCCCTACCGCAGTTTGTACTACATGATTAAACCTTGCTTTTGCATTTCGGTGAGTCTGTGTCTCTGGTGGTCTTCTTGGAGGCTCTACAACCTGAGCACAACATTTAGGGACTCGTCCTGGGATCCCCGGAGACACCAAGACATCAGACCTTAAAGGTTTATGCCAGCTGGAGGGGTGAGTTACAGAGCTGCCCCTGTCTGTCTTTGGTTTGTCTGTAACCTTCGATTTCCAAAGCAGCCACCTTCAGCTCTCTGTCAGGTTCCTGCCTAAGCATTCACTGGCACATTGGCTGGAAGTCAGGGATACTGCCCGTAATAACAATGTAGACATTAAGAAAGGAAAATGGTTAGCCTTCTCTTCCTCAGAATGGCCCTCTTTCAATGTGGGCTGGTCTCCAGAGGGAACTTTTGACCTAGACACCATACACCATGTGGAGGAGCGGGTTTTTCAACCCTGGATGGGGCATCTGGACCAGATCCCTTACATCGTAACTTGGAGAGAGTTGGTGGATGGGTTGCAGTGCCTCCTCCCCTGGATTAAACCCTTTCTCCCTCCACCCCAGCCCTCTGCCCCTACACAGGAGTTTGCAGGAAGACCCCGAGGCACCGGTTCTCCAAAGGGGGACTGAAGAGTCTGAACTTTTTCCTCCTCCACCATGGGCAGCCCCTGCCCGTCCTGCAACGCCTAAGCCCCAGCCTGAGGCCAATCAAGGGCCAGCACAGGCTACTCAAAGCCACCAAGGGGTGGTACCCCAGCTAGACACCTTGGTCACCCTGCCTCTCAGGCCAGCAGGACCGACAGATGAGGATGGAAATCAGCCTTTTCACTATTGGCCCTTTGCTGGTTGCAAATCTATACAACTGGCATATTCAGAATGCTCCTTTTTCTGAAAAACCCCCAAATCTTATTAACCTGTTGGAAACTGTCCTCTTCACCCACCAGCCCACCTGGGATGATTGTAGCCAACTGCTGAAAATCTTGTTCACCACTGAGGAGCAGAATCAGAACCTTGTGGTGGCCTGGAAGCCCCGGCCTTGGACTGGCAGATGTTAGTAAACCCTTTCTCCTGTTTGTAGGCAAGAGCAAGGGACTAGCAAAGGGAGTGCTCGCCCAAACTATGAGGACTTGGAGGCGACCAGTAGCCTATTTGTCAAAAAAGCCAGACCCAGTAGCGGCTAGATGGCTCCCATGCCTCCCTATCATAGCTGCAGTGACCCTATTGGTAAAAGATGCAGACAAACTGATGCTGGGCCAAAATTTGACTATTGCAGGCCCCCCCCATGCATTGAAAGGAGTGCTGAAGCAACTCCACAGATAGGTGGCTGAGCAACGCCAGAATGACCCACTACCAGGTGCTACTGCTTACACTTACCTGAATAACCTTTCATGTTCCAACTGCCTTAAGCCACCCTACTGCCAGATCTGGGCTTAGAGGCCCTGCTACACGATTGTTCTGGGATACTGGCTCGGGCCCACAGCATCAGACCCGACCTAAAGGACGTTCCTTTCCCAGATGCAGAGGTCACCTGGTTCACAGATGGCAGCAGTTATGTGCAGAATGGATGAAGGTATGCAGGGGCCACAGTGACAATGACTACAGAGGCGATATGGGCTGAGCCCCTACCTCAGGACCTTGGCACAAAAGGCAGAGTTAATAACCCTTACAAAGGCCTTAAAGATGGGAAAAGGCAGAAGACTAAACATCTACACAGATAGCAGGTATGCCTTTGCCACAGCCCACATCCACAGGTTATCTAACCAGGAGAGGGGATTGCTAATGGCAGAAGGAAAAACTCTTAAAAACAAACAGGAGATTCTGGATCTCCTACAAGTATTGTGGGGGTCCACAAAGTTGGCAATAATACACTGCCCCGACACCAAAATGGCTCTGGAACAATACAACAAGAAGGACTGTGTACAGCCTTGGGAGAATGCTGTTTCTATATAGACCATTCAGGACTTGTAAGAGATACCATGGCCAAGATGCAGGAGGGACTTACAAAGAGAAAGAGAGAAAGGGGAGCCAACCAAGGATGGTTTGACTCCTGGTTTAATAGTTCCCCCGGTTGACTGCTCTCATCTCCATCCTGATGGGACCCCTGGTCATTTTGAGGATACTGCTGGCTTTTGAACTATCTCTACTCAACAGGCTAGTCCAATTTATGAAGGGAAGATTGGGGACCGTTCGACTTATGGTGCAGTGCTCTCAGAACTATAGACTCCTCAGGACAGAAGATACCTATGAACTAACTACAAGAACCCATGGTTGGGTCAATCAACAAGAAAAGGAGGGAATGAAGGGACAAAACCAACTCCATTTTATGCTAGGCCTCATGGTGGATATCAGCAAAGTGGGAAGTTTCCTAGATCAGAGCCAATCAAAGAGTCACCTGCACCCCTTAGGTCCACAACTGTAGATTTGTGGGTTTTTGCCTTTATAAACCCTGCCTAAAAACAGTGGGGCACCTCCTCTGGCCCTCGCTATGTGGGTGTGCGAGACAAGGTCCCTACCACAGTTTGTACTACATGATTAAACCTTGCTTTTACATTTTGGTGAGTCTGTGTCTCTGGTGGTCTTCTTGGAGTCTTCACGACCTGGACACAACATGGTTACCATAGAGACAACAGGACTCACCCAAGGCAACACATAGTCCTCCTTGTTTTAGGAGTAGTAAGTCCAGTCCCTTCTGTTTTGTAGAACCATTTCTGCCAAAGAGTCTGCCTGTTGTTCAAGATTTGAGGTTTCTACCTGGAGGTGGAATAGGTCTTCCTCCACAGCCTCAGAAAGACTCTTGTAGCTGGCTTGGCTAGTGATCAGTGTTGCTGCACCCAGGGCAGCAGAACCTACAATGCCTATTTATTCCCACCATTACGAGAATGAGGATTGGGGTCCCTTTCTTATGTCATATCCCCCAGAGAGGAGTCCAAATGTCCCCTGTCAGCCAGGATGTCATAATCATATATTTGAGGAACAATTTGTACTAAGACATAGAGTTCAGGTAGGTTTCCGACGCTGGTTGATATACAGGGGTACAAGTCATACCTAGACCTCTGGGAGAACAGATCAATAAATAAATGGAGGTTGATTAAGTTAAGAGTATCAGGAGATCCTGTGAAAGTACATATATTTTTGTATGTTGATGAGTAGACAGTTTTGTGTAAAGGATAATTGTATGAGCAGAAGCAAGTCACATCCCCTCGAATATCACCTCAGATAAAAGGGTCTTCCAGGGATAAGCTGTGCTGTTGGTTAGGGACACAGTGCTGAGTGTTATAGATGGGTATGTAATTAGAAGACCTAATCCTATATGGAAAGGTGGTCTAGGGTATAGACATAACCAATAGTTATCAGTGAGATTGGTATTGGTAGAATTAAGGAGGGGTTGCATGGCTAGGACCATTTCAAAGAAGGGGTCCATAGGTGCTGGTGGTTCAATAAGGCTTGTTCTTATTTCCTTAGTTATTATCAACACATTGGTTCCTGGTGAGGTGACATTTTGGACTATCTGGGTATCTCAGGGCTGAGTTGTGATAACCTAAGTGGGGACTGGGAGCAGCCAAAGGAGGTCATGTTAAGGTCCTATGGGAAGAACAGGAGTCTTCCTGTGATTGCTGTATGGTAAATGCCATTCCATGGTCATTACTGGACTCCCATAACCTAAATCCCCAAGATCTTCCCAAGCACCAAGAGCTATAAGCTTGTGTGTGCACAGCATCGCATCTCTTAACTTGGATTATATAATAGGGTTACAGAATATGAGTTTTGTGCAGGAAGTATTAACAGAAGCTGATATTGTTATAAAGGAGTCCTTGTCAACATTCCAAAAAGGGGCCCAATTTCACATCCACAGGATAGACACCAGAATTCATTTTGACCAGAGCAGGCTGGTGTTAAGAGACAGCTGGGCAAACATGGTAATGTTTCCCTTGAAATTCTCCTGCAAGACTTTAGTGCGGGCTAGGGATTCACATGCTTTCCCAGGCTGAGAACCGAGTTGGAAGGTTTCCCCTGTAAATGGGTCTCCTGGGTAGCTGATTGAATATTCAGTCGGACATTAGATGACACAAGTCAGTCTTGTGTCAAGGCTGGGGCTTCCTTGAAATACGTTTGGAATGCTTCAAATATTAGCCACCCTGACCAGAAGTCTGTGAGTCTCCAAATAAAAGCAGCAAGAGAGGGGACTAGGAGGTTCCCAGAGATTCCAGGAACTAGGCATAAGTAAAACAGAAAAGTCATGATGGTTTGAGAGCTTCAGTCTTATCTTAGCAAGTCCTTGGGGTATGAGAAGGCCTTCTATCTGATATTTGGGTCATCCAATCTTCTGTAAGGGCAGGTTTGAGACGTAAGTGGTGGACCCATGTCTTGATTCCATCAATCTTAACAACAGGATAGTCAGGGTCACCATGAGTAGCCCCTTCCAGCATGGTCCAAGGGCCTCTTTATGATGACTCCAGACCCAAATGAGGTCACCTGGTTTGTGGCTGTGTGGCTTGCCAAGTGGTAACTCATAAATGTGTCTCAGGTGTGAAAAATATTGTCCTGAACTTTCTGGAGAGCCTGAATGTATTTAAGAAACTTATATTCAGACATATTAGTCATGACTTCTGAAGGAAGCCTGTGAAGCAATAAAGGGGTCTACCAAACATGATTTCATAGGGCATTAACCCACGGTAGTAGGGAGTATTCCTTACCTGGAACTGGACACAGGGTAGGAGGGATGTCCAGTCATCACCAGTTTCTAGGGTTGATTTAGTCAAGGATATCATTAGGGTCCAATTTTTCCTTCTATCTTTCCTAAACTCTGGGGTGCTATATACAATGTAATTTTCAGTTAGTATTTTAACTAAGTCTTGTGTTACCTTAGAGATGAAATCCGAGCCATTGTCTGACCCTATTACAAAAAGAAGTCTATACCTCAGGACGAGTTCATCAATGGTAATCTTGAGTACTGTGGATAACATCTCTTTTAGTGAAGAAAGCTGCTACCCAACCTGGAAAAGGGTCTACAAAGACTTGGAGCTATTTATACTCATACTTGCCAGGTCTTACCTCAGTAAAGTCTGCCTCCCAGTGGACTCCAGGGGAAAATCCTTTTTCCCTCTTGATTTGAATGGACTCTTTCTTTCATGGGTTAGCAGTCCGGAAAACAAGACACTGAATTACACAGTCCTTCATCAACTAATTTATGTTGAAAATTTTGAATTTTGAATGTCCCAGGTGTTCTTTTAATTTTCTTTGGCCCAAATACATTACCCTGTCGATTTTGTAGATCAAGGACCTGATCAGTTAAGTTGGTAGGATAAAGTTCTTCATCCAGAGTGTACCTTCATCCATTTTTAACCTTGGTGTTTGATAAAGAGGCAAAATCTTTATCATCTTGGGCAGAGTGATCTGGTATCTTGAGCAACACATTTATCAGTAAATTGGTGGCAGCCAAGGTAGCCTCTTTGGCTATTTGATCTACTCTTCTTGTTCCCTGGGATTCATAAGAGTTTCCTTTCTGATGTCCTGGACAATGGCTGATGGCCAGACTTTTGGGGAGCCAGAGGGAAGACAATAAGTCTAGAAAGTTTCATTTGTTTTTAATAGTCTTTCCTTCAGTAGTTAGCAAGCCTCTTTCCCTTTGGTTGGCCCCAAGAGCATATGCCATTGCAAAAGCATAACAGCTATCCATATAAATATTGATAATTCTGGCCTTTCCTAATTGTAGGACCTTAGTTAGGGCAATCAGTTCAGCCTTTTGTGCTGAAGTACCAGAGGGCAAGGCTGTGACCCAAACAGTCTCTGGGACTGTTTCTATTGCCAGCCTTTCTTTTTTTTCAGAACCATCAAGAATAACATTTAATAAATAACAGTTATTAAAATTTGATGACAGTAATCAGTTGCTATTATATTTTTATGAATGTGTAAATAACTGTCTGCAGACATAGCTGTTAACCTTGGACCTTCCCCAGCCATGACCCTGGGAATGGCAGCCTTTCATACCTGGTTTCTTCCCAAATGAAGCTGCTGCCATCCATAAAGTATGTGAGATCTGGGTCTGTCCAGGAGATGTCAGTCAAGTCCGGTCAGAGTCCTTGTACTTGCTGCAGTATCTCTGTGCAGTCATGGATGATGTCTGAATCTGGGTTAGGCAGCAAAGTCGCTGGGTTGAGAGAAGTGATTGGGAGGAACCTAACATGAGGGGGGTTAAGGAATAAGACCTGGTAGTGTGTCAACTGGGCACCAATCAGGATGATTTTTGAGATGCCTCTATTGAGTGGGGGGGGGGTAGTTATGGTTAGAGGTTGTCCCAGAGTCAATTTGTCAGTATTCTTGACCAAGAGGTCTGTAACTGCAATGGTAAGGAGGCAACTGGGCCATCCAGAAGCCACAGGATCCATTCGCTTAGATAAGTAGACAATAGACTGCTTCTAGGGTGCAGAGTACTGAGTCGGGATCCCCTTGGCTACCCCCACTCTCTCATTTATGAATAGTTGGAAGGGCTTGCTTATGTCTGACAGAGCTAAAGCAGAAGCCTTGAGCAGGGCTTTCTTTATGTGTTTGAGGGCCCTTTCTGAGTCTCAGTCCAGAGGAAGGACTCCTCAATCCCCCACCCAAGTGACTTCATATAGGGTTTGGCAATTTCAGTGAATCCTGGTATTCAGAATAGGCAAAATTCGTCTAAGTCTAGAAATTCTCATATCTGTCTCTGGGTCTTATGAGCTAGAATATCCAGGATAGTCTATTTCTGTGAGGTGATAGCCATTTCTTACATTCATTTAGAATGTATCTCAGGTATGTGACTTTTGAAAGGCAGATCTGGGCCCTATATCCAAGCTAATCTAAAGTCCATAGTAAGTCTCTAGTTGCCTGTCAGCAAGAGTCCTGGTCCTTGGAAGCAGTCAAGAGGTCATCCACATATTGAAGGAGGTTTACCTCAGGGTATGAGGTCTGGTAGTTCCTCAAGTCTCCATGGAGGGATTCATCAAAGATGGTTGGGGAGTTCTTAAATCCTTGTGGGAGGCAGGTCCAGGGCTTAAACTGCCCGCTGAAGCCCCAGTCTGTGTCATGCCATTCAAAGGCAAAGATGGTCTGGATCTTGGTCTCCAGGGTTGGCTGAAACATATATCTTTAAGGTCTAGAAGTGAGTAAACTTGGAGCTCTGGGGAAAAGGAGCTCAGAAGGGTATAAGGTTGGGAACAGTTGGATGATTATCTTCAACCCATTTGTTAACTTCCCTAAGGTCCTGCACTGGTTGATAACCATTAGCCCCTGTCTTTTTGATTGACAGAAGCAGGGTGTTCCATGGAGACTAGCAAGGCACTAGAGTCCTGTGCTTCAGGAGGTGGTTGATGTGTTTAGTGATGTCCAATTTGGCTTCCAAAGTCATAAGGTACAGCCTCATGATTGGTTGGGCATTTGCCTTTAAGGTAACAATGACTGGGGACTGCTAAATTGCTAGCCCTGGGGGGTTGTCTCTGTCCATTCACCAGAGGCAGAATATTGAAATTCAAGCATTAAAGGAGACATTTCTGAAGTAAATGTCTGTGGAAAGAGCCTATATTCTTCTAGGTCCAGACATATTCACAGCATACAAAGGGGAATCCCGAATCATCTCCCCTTTTCTGTCTAAGCAAAAAAGAAGGGTTTAACTTTAACATAATATGTGGAAAGTTTCAAATCCAATTTATCTTTTATCATTACTAAGGAAAACTATAATTATAACTATCTGTCTTCAACTCCATCAAAGACCCCAGAAGGATATGATATTATCTAAGTAAGCAGGAAGTACATTGTAAGCAACTTCCAAAATTCTAGAATTGACAGAGACATCTCATAGCCTGGACAGTCACCCAGGGTCACATTGGGGCATCCATCTTCAGCCTACAGGCCCATAGTATCCAGAAGACTTTTCCATGAAGCAGGAAATTTGAAAGACTATTTTGCCTATATTGAAAGTTTGTCAATCACTTTCTTCTGTATCTTGCAAAATAGCTGAAAGATTCCTTCATGAAGCAAGACCCCTAAATAGCCAGGCGGTGGTGGCGCACGCCTTTAATCCCAGCACTCGGGAGGCAGAGGCAGGTGGATCTCTGGGAGTTCGAGGCCAGCCTGGTCTACGAGAGCTAGTTCCAGGACCGGAACCAAAAGGCTTCGGAGAAACCCTGTCTTGAAAAATAAAAAAAAAAAAGAACCCTAAAGGACTGTTTCACCTTTTTTAGGAAAGTTCAGCAGTCATTTTCCTGTGTCCTGCATGTCCAGGTTTTGCAGAATATGGTCAAGCAGTCCAGGCAAGATTAGTTTCTTGCCAAAATGGTTAGCCTTGTCACATTGAAGGTAAATTTCATAATGAGTTTCTTCAATGTTCATCTGCCTCTCTGAAGTAATTGGTGCTTCCAGAAGCAGACATGCCTCATTGCTGAGAAAAGTCTAAGTTCTTAAAACATTTTAAATACCATTCTGTGGGTCTTTGAAGTATTGAAGATTATCTATCTAACTGAAATATGTTTCTGTATATCTAGAAAACCTAACATGGCTAAAAGTTTGATTATTATAGATGACTATTAATCTGTATTTCTTAACTATACATTTTTAAATGAGCTGTATAAATATAATGCCTTATATAAGAACAAAAATACATATACACAGTATAACAAAATCAACCTTAAATTTGTATCAGTAGACCAAGATCAATATCAATGTAAAGTATTCATTTCTATTTCAGATTTCCCCTTTTTTAAACAAAAGAGATTTAATTAATGATTTATAGCCAACCCCTTTTAAATAAAAACAAACATTCATAAACAATCATTTTGGGAATTTAGGTATAGTTTTCTCCAAACTGCTTCTGATATTTGTAGGGCAAAGTATTTTTAGAGTTCATGGAGATCTTTCAGGGGGTTTTGTTCCATCAAACCACATTAGCCTGGGAGAAAAATCCACATGCTCCCATCTTCTGTGGAAACAAAAGACAGAACCTCTTTTCTAAAGTAACATATCCTTAGACTCAAATTTTGAAGTCAAGATAACTTTAAAATATATATGTTGGTTTAGCATAGCAATCCCCAGAATGAAATGTCTCTCTACAGTCAAAAAAATTCAAAGAAAGCACAATAATATGTATAATCCAGACTCTCTGTGTATATTTCATCTTTATGTGCCTAACTTTTTTACTCTATTACTTTTCCTTTAACCTATGAATTTCTGTACTCTTTATATTGCATTTACTGTCTCTTTAAAGACTTTGTTTTATTTTTAAAAGCCATTTCTTTCTATAACTGCCTGTACTCATTTTCTTTTTTCATAAGCTTATGTACATTTTTTTAACACACTGTATCTTGTTTAGAGGTATTTTATGTTGGATTCTGTCCTATTGTGTATCTGACATCCTTTTCTGACCAGTAACACGTTTTAAAATGGTAAGCAGTGTGGTAGCAGAAGTCCCCATCTCTCTTGGGCTTTCAATATGGCAGGAATATGTTTACCACCAGTTCTGCAAGCCATGCTCTCTGCCCCAGCTCCAGGAACACAGTGGGTCTATGTCACCATTAAGCAACTTGTAGCACTCTGCTCACAAGCCCCTTGTAAGTGCTCTGTAACAGGACCTCCTAAAAGAAGCAGAGCCATTCATGCTGCCAGCACAAACTAGGAAACTGTCTTATAAAGAAGCTGCAGCAAACAGAGCCTCTCTGAAAAAAATGAGGCTACCAAGAAGCTCTAATTTACTCCCATGTTTGTGGGTCTATGAGCCTTTTTTTTTTTTGCTTTCTAAGGCTTTATGTGGATGCACATTGACCCCATATTGGGTGCCATTTATAAGTGGAGACTGATCTTTTGTTTTCTGGCCATCCAGACCTGAATAATCATACAGAAACTATGTTAATTACAACACTATTTGGCCTATTAGCTCAGGATTCTTATTAACTAACTCTTACATCTTAAATTAACCCATTCCTATCAATCTGTGTATGCCATGAGGTTGTGGTTTACCAGTAAGGTTCTGGCATCTTTCTCCTTCAGCAGCTATGTGGCATCTCCCTGACTCTGGCTTCTTTCCTCTTCTATCTCTGCTTGGATTTTATATCTTGCTATACTCTGCCTTGTCATAGGCCAAAGTAGCTTCTTTATTAATCAATGGCAATAAAAAATTCATAGCCTACAGAGGGGACTCCAATACACATACATCTCTTCCCAAGAAAGGGCAGGGACATCCAGGAATGACCATGAAAAAAATGTGTAAATTCTTTCCTTCCTTCTCAAGTCCACAGTTTGTTTTGTGATTCATTAATGTACGATGTCCCTGTAGTCCATTGAACCCATGTTTTCTGGTCTGATAGAGCCCTAATAATGTTTATAACATGAAATGGTGAACTCTGGTGTCCACTAGGAAGTCAGTAGGTTGCCCCTTCACTTGTAGGGTTACCCAAGGCTTGAGGAAGAACTTCAAGTGCCATAGGCCTGCCAGTTCAAGGATGTTTTGGTCATCTTTAGATCCTTTTTGTCCCTTCTTTCTCTGGGACATTCCCTCTTCCAATGGCTCATTTCCTTGCAGTATGTACATTGATATTTTTTAGATGGGGTGCCCAGGGCTCTCATTATTTCCATGCCTGTTGATTATTTGGGACAGTTGGCAGTCCCTAAGGTTAATGGACCACCCAGTTCCTGTCTGCTGCCAATAAGACCTTCCCCAGCCCTTAAGTTTGCCTATCCTTGGTTTTAAATTTTGGTGGCTATAGCTACTAATTCATATAAATTTTTACCTTTGAATCCATCAAGCAGCTGGTTTCTTTTTTTCCTTTTTTTTTTTCTTTGTCTCTCAAGACAGGGTTTCTCTATGTATCCTTGACTGTACTGGAACTTGTTCTGTAGACGAGGCTGACCAAAAACTCATAGAGATCTGCCTGCCTCTGTCTCCCAAGTGCTGGGATTAAAGAACATGTGCCACCATTGCCTGACCACCAACTGATTTTCTGGTACCTCAGAATCCAATGGAGTGTAGGTATGATAGTCATTCACCAAGTATTCAAGAAATGTACCTATTGGTTCATTCTTTTCATATACTACCTGATTCATTTTTGACAAATTTATGGACTCTCTAATAGCTGCTTGAAGAGGTCCCATAATAATCTGGTGATAGACCTATAGCCACACCCTATCTTTAGCTCTACTGTAGTCCCATTTCTTGTCAGGCCAGGAAATGGAAAAGGCAGCATTAACAGTTGTCTCATTATCTGTGGAGTGACCACCTTGTCCTAGGTCCAGCTTCTAGAACTCTCTCCAAATTCTATCCCTCAGCTGGGCGGTGGTGGCACACGCCTTTAATCCCAGCACTCGGGAGGCAGAGGCAGGCGGATCTCTGTGAGTTCGAGACCAGCCTGGTCTACAAGAGCTAGTTCCAGGACAGGCTCCAAAGCCACAGAGAAACCCTGTCTCGAAAAACCAAAAAAAAAAAAAACAAACAAACAAAAAACAAATTCTATCCCTCTCCTCAGTAGTGAAAGAACCTGGAAGAACTGTTGGTCACTGGTGGCAAAGGAAAAATAGGCTAGACAAGAGTTGCCATCTGCATTGGATGATCTCATGGTGCAGAGGGGGAAAGCAATAGAGGCCACAGTTCCCGATTTTCCATATCGAATGTGGAGCAGGCTTGGCCTGGGGAGAAGGCTGTGGGAGGAAGAAGGGTTTAGGGGAAGGTAAGGCAGTAGAGGAGTTAGAAACTGTACTATGCCCCATCAGAGAAGAGGTTCCCACTTGTCTATGGGGTTGGAAGTTATAAGGAAGAGGAGAAGAGTCATCCAGCTTAGGACCAGGAGGAAAAGGCAAGACTACAGTAGCAATCAAACCAACTAGGCTTTTCTTTTAATTTGTTCAGTTGAACAGGAAGAATGGCAGTCTCATTCTTTGAGGAAAGAACAAGGGGTTTTAACCAGGATTTGGGGAGGTGGGGGGGTTAATTAGGATAGCTCCAGGACACAATGTAGGGGAGTTAGTCTGGATGGACTGGATGACTAAAAGCAATGTCCTGAATCCTAAGAATAATCTTAAGATCAAAGGAACCTTCAGGAGGCCATTCAACTCAGAAAGCTGACCATTCTAAAGAATAAAGGATCCTAAGTTACCCTCATATCACACAGGCAGTAGAGACCATCGTTGCATCCCTAACATCCTAAAAGTGAGAAAGGATAAGGTCCAAGGGGGTCTTAGGTATAGAGGAAGTTTGATTCATAGGAATTAATTCACAAGCAAGTAAAAGGTGACTAACAATAAACAGGATAATGAGTAAAAGAAAATGAGGTGACAAAAATTCAGCAGACACAGGTTGAAGAATTCTTCATGATGGGTCGTAGTTCTGAACAAATGCCAAAGGGCCATAAAAGAACAACTCAACAGCCAGAGGAGGGGTCAAGGTGCCCCTCATAACTCTCATTCTCAGATGTCAACAGTGCACCTGCCTGTTCTCTATTGAACCCCAGCTTGTCCAGACACCAGATTTAAAAAAAAACTGAGAAAAATTTACCCCAATTGACCAGAACCAGTAGAATATGGTTGCCAGAGACTGGAGTATCCTCCCAGAATTATTGGATTCTTGGATTGCGCAAATAATGCGGACCACATCACCAAAGTCTATTAACCAGAAGCAAGCTTTATTCTAAAAACCACAGGGTAACAAATTTCTAGCTAGCTAGGGCCACAGACAGAATTCAGGTCCTAAAGGAGGTTCCAAGCCTCTTTTTATAGTAAAAACTATACACCAGGTGGTGGGTCAAAATCTTGAGGTTAGGTCTTGGGGATATTTAGAGGAATTGTTAAAATCTTGAGTTTAGGCCTTGGGTCACACTACATTTCAAGATGTACAAATTTTAATTACAGGGTGTTAGTTAGTTCAAGACATTTGCAAAAGCCTGTGGCTATCTTGGCATATCTGCCTTCCCCCATGGCTGAAAGGAATGGAGTGGGAAAAGTCACAGAGAGGCAGCTGTTAGAGGTTAACCTTTGTCCATGTCAACTGTCAGCTTCAACTTTCCTAGAATGTATGTATAGGCTATGGGCATAAGGCTCTTCAATGAGCATTGATCTGAAAAAGACATGGATTTGTAAGGCATAAGGGGTAAAAGGTCCAAAGCAGTGACAAGACTTGCCTGTGAGTCGTGGTCTTTAGCTATTACATACCCAACATGCTTCTGTCCACATCTACCTCACTTGATTGAATTATTCTGCCATTTTGTGGGTTCAACTCTTCCTGCATCTCTTGTACCTCATTCTTTGAGAAATTCACACTTATTCATATTTGGTACATAGAAATCCATGACTGGAATATCTTTGCATGAGGCAGACTCACAGGTAGTGCAAGGGTCTAACTCACAGAAGTCTTTTAACCAGAATGCTTTAGGTAGAAATAGACAGAGATTAGCTTACTAACATTGCCAACTTATTTACTAAATTTTAAACTTGCTGAGTCTTAAAATACAGAGTGAAATAAGGCACAAAACAACAGGACACATGTGAGAAGTGGTAAGTAGAATTCAGAATTCCAGCCTTCTCGCTTGACCAAGAGAGCAGCAAGAGTAATCATTTACAGGTCAAGGTTTCATTCTCAAATGGTTAATTTTATGTGCCAACTTGGCTGGTCCACAGTGCCCAGATCAAACATTAATCTGGATGCTTCTGTCTAGATGTATGGATAAGTAATTGGTGAACTTGGATAAAACAAATTATGTGAGCTTCATCCAATCAGTCGAATGTTTTCACAGAACAAAGACAAACTTCCCCCAGGGAAGAAGGAACTCTGCCAGACTGACTTTAGATTGGAGTTTGTTTTCTAGCATGCCAAAACAGCCTACAGCTCTTAGTGTTCACCTCTATAATCGCAGAGACTTCTTAAAATACTCACCTCTCTAGACCCGTTCTTCCTCTTCCTATCCCCCTTTTCCTCCTACCCCTCTTCTCTCCTCTTCTCTTTGGAGAACCCTAATATATATGCATAAACTCTATAGTAACTTCAATATACCTATATCTCACATTCCCCTTCATGGGTACATAGTTGGAAAAGATTGTGATGCACTCAGTAACTTCACTTTAACCTATCATCTACAGAAACTATTGTCACAGTAACAGAGGTTACAGATTAGGATTTAAATTTGAAGATGGGGGGCTTATACTAAAAATTAAAAAGTAGGTTTGTGCAGGCTAAGCAATTGTGCCACCACCAGACTCCACCCATACCCTGACTTCAGCAATTTTTGAAGGCTAAGTTCAAGCCTCAACAGTCAGGATCAACAAATTGAAAATGAAAATACACTCCACACACTAATATTGTGAAATTAAACTAGAAATCAAGACTGACTATAGTAATAACTAGAAAATTCTCCAAATGCTGAAAAACTAAGCAATAATACTTCCAAATAACCCTTGGGTCAGAACAGAGATCAACAAAGAAATGAGGAGGTAGTTTGAATTCCATGGTAATGGAGGAATGTCAACAAAACTTGCTAACATTGACTTAAAGGACACTGCAAGATTCAATGAGTATTTTTGTTAGGAAGGAAAAGTAGAAACCATTTATTAAACTATCATACTCACAGGATAATAAAAGAGAGCAAATTAAATGCAAAGCAATAAGAATTTTTTAAAGATAAGAAGATATTAATAAAAGAGAATATAATCCTTCAGAGAAAAACAGCAAAATTTAAGCATTTTTTAAAATTGGCGATTAAGCTAAAGGGGTTGGAGAGATGGCTCAGTAGGTAAAGTGCTTGCTGTGCTAAAACAAAGACCCGAGTTAGAAACTCACATTAAAAAAACTAGCATAATAGCACATGTCTGTAATTCTAGTGCTGGGGAAGGAGAGAGAGGAGGGTTCGGGGACTAGCTACCCAGACAGACTAGCTGAATAGGTGAGTTTCATGTTCTATGAGAGACCGTCTCTCAAAAAGTAAGGTAAAGAAAGAATTGAAGAAAATGCCCAATGAAGGTATTGACCTCTGACTTTCACACCCATGCAAAGACATGACCACGCATACCCATACATGCATGTTCACACACAAAAGGAACATACATATATACACATAAATGTTGACAGAGTTTTCTGTCTGCCCAGTTCCACAGCCATTCAGTCCCAAAGAAACACACAGAGGCCTGCATTAATTATAAACTGATTGACCTATTAGTTTAGACTTCTTATTAACTAACTCCTCTTTCTTAGCCCATAAGTTTTATCTGTGTTAGCCATGTGGCTTGGTACCTTCTATCAGTGAAGCATCCTCATCTTGTTTCCTCTGTGTCTGGGTGACAACTGCAGACTGAGTCTTTCCTCTTCCTAGAATTCTCCTATTCTGATCACCCCATCTACTTCCTGCCTGGTCACCCCGCCTATACTTCCTGCCTGGCTACTGGCCAATAAGCATTTTATTAAAGCAATACAAGTGACAAATCTTTACAGGGTACAAGACCATTATTCCACAGCATGTCCCCTTTTTTTCTTTTCAAAACAAGAACTCTGAATCTGATCTCCTTTGTTTAGCTTTTTTTCCTGACCATTATCCATAACAACTTGTAACCAACATTCTAAACAAAAACACCCATAATCCATGTTTTGGGAATGTGGGTGTAGTTTTCTAGGCTACTTTCTACTGATTAGGGATGTTGGTAATCTTATGGGGACCCAAAGAAAATTTAGGATTATGGTCAAGTACTGACTGGAATATTCTGTGAAGCTTGATCATCTCAGGCAACAGTCTTGAGGCTGTTCTGGATGTAGAACTCAGAGAAAATTCCAACAGTGGTTCTCGTAAATGTTGGATCATCTGGGCCATCTATTCTCATTGGAGATTTTTCAGGGTGTCTTCCTTTAAAAACCTGATTTTTCTTAACCCAGAATGAATCCAAAGCCTTACATTTCCTGTATAAACAAAAGCAAAACCTCTTTTCCAAAGTAATATATCTTTTGACTTAAATTTTTATGTCAAGGCATTTTCAATATATATGTTGGATTAATCTGACAGCATTTGTAATCAAATGTCTTTTAGCAGCTTATTGTTCCTTTCTCAGCCATCAAACAATTCAGAGACAACACAATAACATATAATATCCAGATTTTCTGTGTATTTTCCATCTTTTCTTGGCTTTATGTTAAACTCTACTTCTCTTATTTTATTTTTAATTTTTTGGATTTTTGAGACAGGGTTTCTTTGTGTATCTTTGACTGTACTGGAATTCACTCTGTAGACCAGGCTATCCTTGAACTCACAGAGATCCACCTGCCTTTGACTCCCAACTGCTGGGATTAAAGGTGTATGCCACCACACCCAACTACTCTTTCTTTTTTTTAAGGACGTTACCCTTTTTCTTTTCTCTCCCAAGCCTACACATATTTTTTAACACACTGTAAATCATTTAGAGGTTTTTTTTGTCTTTCAAAATCTACCTTTACTACTTATCTCTCTTTTTTTGGCCATATGAGTCTTTAATTTGCTAAGTGATATGGCTAGGATTAAAGCCATGGCTTTGACAGTTGGATTTACCCCCTTCCTTAGTTTTCTGAGAGTCTAGCTTCATGGTGGAGGTACTGGCAGGAGCTGTGTTTATTGCCACAACTCTATGAAGTTTCAAATTTCCTGCCACCACCAATAGCATGTTGACTATTTATGAACATCATTTAAGTGTTTTGTAGCAGTGTCTATTAAAAGACCTGCAAGATTTTGCAATTAAATCTGAGTCAGGAAGCCTCTCTTAAGTGAGATGCATTTTCCTCTAGCAAACAGAGCCAACCTTAGAAAATACTACTACCAAGAAGCCATGCTTAACTCTGTTCTTTTCTGTCTAGAATTACTTCCCAAGCTCTCTCATGTTTTATGCAGATGTAGTTGTCGACATAGGAGCCCTTTATTGACAGAGGTTTCTGTCCTACTCAGTTCCCCAGCCATTCAGTCCCAAAGAAACACACAGAGGCCTACACTAATTATAGTTTAGGCTTCTTATTAACTAACTCCTGCTTCTTAGCCCATAATTTTTATCTGTCTTAGCCATGTGGCTTGGTACCTTTTATCAGTGAAGCATCCTCATCTTGTTTCCTCTATGCCTGGGTAACAACTGCAGACTGAGCCTTTTCTCTTCCTAGAATTCTCCTATTCTGGTCGCCCCATCTACACCTCTTGTCTGGTCACCCTACTTGAGTTTCTGCCTGGGTACTGGCCAATCAGCATTTTATTAAAGCAATACAAGTGACAAATCTTTCCAGGGTATAAGATCATTGTCCCACAGCACATAAATGTTAAATGGGTGGACTTTAACAAAAGTCATGGAAAAAATAAATAAAAAGAAAGACAACACAAATCACATAAATGACACACCCCTGGACTTCCCATAGATAATAGCAAAAGGAAATTTTTGATGAATTTATGTCAATAAATCTACATCTTTAGATAAAGTCAGAGAAAAGCAAAACTCATCAAAATTAAAACAAAATATCTATTGAAGAAATTGAACTTTCAACTTAAAACTTTACCATGAACAAACTTTTGGGAGAAGATGGCATCACAGGTTAATTCTTGCACTGAAGAAATGTGTATAGTGCTGACCAACCCCAGAGCCCCCAAGTAGCCTCCAGACACCTGCTACCATCCTTCAACACATCTGTGACCATGGGAGCCTTTGCCACAGACTGCCTTTGGACAAAGCCTTGGCCCAGACTTCCCCAAGAGAGCCTTGGTCCAGACTGCTCCTGGAGCAGAACCTACGAGCTTTATCAGCATCCACTAGAGGCACAGACTCTCCTGCACCCAGAGGAAGAGTGACTATCTATGCCACAGGTCTCACCTTACCGAGTGGAGGAAGAGGGACCCCTGAAGCACAGGCCTTACCTGTACCCACTAGAGGAAGAAATGGGCAGACATCAGTGTAAGAAAGAACAATATCCAACATAAAGACCAATATGGCACCACCAGAACCTACTGGTCCTACAACAAGAAGACCTGAACATCCTAACCCAGAAGAAGCAGAAGAAAATGACATTCAATATGACTTTATGTAGTTTATAGAGACCCTTAAAGAGGAAATGAAAAAGTCCCTTAAAGAAATGGAGAAAAGGTCAAACAAAAAATTGGAAAAAAAAAATCAATAAATCTCTTAAAGAAACCCAAGAAAAAACAGCTAAACAGGTAAAGCAAACAGCTCAAACAGGTCAAAATTTGAAAATTGAAATAGAGGCACTAAAGAAAACACAAACCAAAGGAATTCTGGAGGCAGAAAGCACACTTTAAACCTCAAAGGCTATTCCTAATGACATACTTCCTCCAACAAGGCCACACCTCCTAATCTTCCCAACCAGTTCCACCAACTGGAGATCAAAGTATTCAAACATATGAGCCAATGGAGACCATTCTTACTCAAACCTCCATAGCCATTATCTGAAAACTGAGTACTGTCTATTTAAAGAGATTTGGCAATTTAAATATCTAGGGCCTCTCTCCCTGCCCCACGGCAACTGCCCTACAGAGGCACATATGGGGAAAAGTCCTTGCTCTCCAGAACTTCAGCCTTCCTTTTCTCCACCATCCACTTCCTGTAGCTGCTAGAAACACCTACATCCATGCTCTACATGGAATTTGTCCAATCCTCCATCAGTTGTGGTCCTCCTCAGCCAGCCCTGTATATTTGAGGACTGACCTTATAGTATCAGCATTATGAAAAACTTAGCCATTCCTTGCAAACTTAGAGACTTTGATGAACTACTTGTACATTAGTTCAGCTCAACCTCAAGAAGTCTGAACATGTCAGATTTCTCATTTGTAACAGTTTAGGCTGAATGCATATTTGAAAAGAGCAGAATGAAAGTCTAAAGAGAGATATGAATATCAGATGACCATATTTCCCTGTAGTGTCGTTCTCAAAGAATCCCAACATATGTCAGTCAGGGCCTTTCTGCTCCTCTGGTCCACAGAGCTGCTGGAGGGTTGACAAGTCAGTCCTGCATGCCTGCCATGCCCCACAAAATACAGACTTCAGGCTGGTAATTGTCATGAAGTACACATGGACCCAAATGGAGTGTTCCTAGTGTCCTTCCCATATGACCTTCTTGCAAATTACACTTGTTCCAACCAGAGACTCCTATACAACTCATGACTATAGAACCATCCCCTCAACTTCTGTAGTAGCCCCCACTGTTCCCAGCCTTTTGCTGTCTCCACCTAAATAGTGTTCCTTTCATTCAGAGCCCTGATTCTAAGCACTTCCTCATCAGGACTGCAAAGATCCCAGTCAACAGGAGCGTAATGCAGCATGCTTGCCAGTCTCTGCCCTGTTTTCCCAGGCAAGGTCCAGTTACTTGGGAAGCAATAATTAGTCCTATTTCTAGAAGTCTTTTGGGATTAAAGTATTGGGTCTTACCTCCTCTCCAGTAGATCCACACACACACTTGGGGTTTTCACAATATTAATACTGCCAATCCATGAATGTGGGAGGTCCATAGGAAACGGGAAGCCATAAGGACCAGTTTATATGTAGACAACATAATACTGATACGGATATCTGGCATGGGCCAAGATGGCTAACACTAGAAGACCATGAGTTAGTACTAATTTGTTGAAATAAGAGCAGCGGGGCTGCGTCCCCAGCACCC
>NW_004949124.1:1481951-1483331 GCF_000317375.1 Microtus ochrogaster | reverse complement strand
CTCCCAGCCTTCTGTTCTGTTTACTCCACCCACCTAAGGGTTGGCCTATCAAGGGGCCTAGGCAGTTTCTTTATTCCTTAACCAATGAAATCAACAGATTGATATATGACACTCCCACATCACTAATTGGTTGGAAGCAGATGTCCAGGGAACCCCAAAGGTGAACAGTGTCATTATATAACTATTATATTATATAAGTGGTCTGTTATATTACTACTTCTGGCAGAATGCCACTTTTACTTGACTATGTAAATACAGCCTTGAGGTCAGCGCCCTCGGCCTGCACCTTTGTCTGATTGTTGCTTATTTTTCTCTTTTGTTCTTTGTCTCTTTTGGGGGGCCTGCCACCCAGCTCCCAAACACACATGGAGACTTATTACCTACAAATGCCCAGTCTTAATTTAGCTTATTTCTAGCCAGCTTTCCTTAACCTTAAGTTATCCCATCTACCTTTTGCCTCTGGGCTTTTCTATTTCTCCATTCTATATACCTTTCTTTTCTTCTCACTCCATGTCTGACTGTGTAGCTGGGTGGCTGACCCCTGGAGTCCTCCTTCTCACATTCCTAGCTCTCTTCCTCCCAGATTTCTCCTCCTATTTATTCTCTCTGCCTGCCAGCCCTGCCGATCCTTTCTCCTGCTTTGCTATTGGCTGTCCAGCTCTTTATTAGACCAATCAGGTGTTTTAGACAGGCAAAATGACACAGCGTCACAGAGTTAAACAAATGCAACATAAAGAACGCAGCACACCTTTGCATTCTTAAAACAAATGACCCACAGCATAAACAAATGTAACATCTTAAAATAATATTCCACAACATCAGCCTCCTGTGTACTCCATATGCCTGGGAAGACTGTGTGCTCATCTGCATGTAAGTCTACACCTGCCTATATGCAGGCTGTGTGTATCAGTATGTGATAGCATACACCAACATGTACCTGGGTACTTGGTGGTCATGGCCTCCCTGGCAGCTTCTGCCCAGAGGGAATAAAGCATGCCTTATTTCCCATAAATCCTCCCAATCTCTTCAGTCTCTGAGTGTCCCATGATCCTTTTTCTTTCCTGGCATTGGAACTTGGACCTCCCTAGGGTTTTTCCATCTTTATCATCCTCTACAGTTTTTTTTTGTCTGTGTTTTGAAGTTTTATTGTAGTGTTTTACTCTTTCCCAAGCTTTTTCAGGCTTTCAGTGGATTCAGTTGTCCACACGTCTGGGTGCCATTCTGTTGTAATAGGAGTGGCAGGGCCTGGCTAGCTTATGCCCCGAAATAACAACACACAAACTGTATTCGTTTAAACACTGCTTGGCCCTTACAGGCTAATTCTCATATCCAGATCAACCCATCTCTTGTAATCTGTGTAGCATCAGTCTTACCGGGAAA
>NW_004949124.1:1479285-1481806 GCF_000317375.1 Microtus ochrogaster | reverse complement strand
GCCAAGCAGTTTCTTTATTGCTTAACCAATGAAACCAACAGATTGATATATGACACTCCCACATCATTTCACATCCTTGGTTTATTCCCAGTTATGTTTTTTAACTTTCCAAGTTTGTTATTACCATATAGAAAAGTTACTGGGTAGTTTTTTCAAGTGTGTTTATTAGGAAAATCACTCTAAAAGCTCACAAGTTGTTCTCTTGCACACTTAGCCTTAGGCCAGAGATGCTTGGCATCTTCACAAGAAGAGCAGACCATAGCAGCTTCCTTGTTTATACCACAGAAGGAGTTTTAGGGCAGTTCAGTATGAGGACATACAAAAAAATATAACCATGAAATTTAAAAAACAATAAATTGGCCATCAAAATGCCCTAATATGTCAATAAATCTCTTATCAGGGAAGTGGCCGAAAGCAATTGACAGGACCTGGTATAGTCGTTAGCCTACTCAAAGGCCTCTGTTTAGCCAGCGCTGAGTGAAAATTGCCTCCTTCAGGCCACCCCACTCCCACCCCTGTCTCATATAAACACATCCGTTTTCCCAGGACAGCAAATTCATACTGGGATTTGCTGTCTCATATCAGCAATAGGAAAGCAGAAAACTAGGGGTCAGACATAGCCAATGAGACAGGTTAGTCCACTGTCTGGCAGGCCCCTCCCAGACACCAGAGGGTGTGGTAGTTAAGAAGGTGACTCAGTGGATATAACAGTTGCCCCACAAGCATGGGAATCTGAGTTTAGCAAACGTAAAACCCAGGCAGGCACAGTGGCTGCCCGTAATCGGCAATTGGGAAGCAGAGACAGGGGGTCCCAGTAGCAAGCTGGCTCACTAGACTTGGGGATTCAATGAGTTCCAGGTGCAGGGAGAGACCCTGACTCAAACAGAAATGGAGCACAATTGAAGAAGACACCTGATATCAACTTTGGGTCTCCATACATGAATTTTCCTGTACGTAGGTTTGTGCCCCCGCACAAGCAGACACACATGCACAGAAAGGAAAGGAAGGGGAGGGGAGGGGAGGGGAGGAATGGTGGGGCAGGGTAGGACATGGCAGGGCAGGCAGGCCAGAGTAAGTTCCAGCTTTCTTTCTGTTGTTACCACCAGGGTAAGTCTTTCTGAGCCCAGCTAATTTTTCCCTCTTACCCAGTCATGGATGGTTTCATTTAGGAATTCTAAGGGTGTCTGGGAGCTAGTTGACCTCAGGTATTGACTTCATATTCTTCAGGGTATTGGGGTAACCTGGAACAGTGAAGTGTGAGCAGCTCCAAGAGGCATGCACGGGGTTCTCTTCTCTATAAGGTTGTGGTAAAGGCGATAGGTGGCAGAGGTGATGGGTGGCGTCCTTGGTCATGCCATTCTGATCATCCCAGAAGACCTGTCTAAGACAGCTGGACCATATCACCATTCCATCATTAGGTTTTTTTAAATATAGAATGTTGTTACCTAAAAATAGGAGTAATTTAACTTCTTCCTTCCTATCCTATCTGTATTCCGTTTGTTTCTTTGGCTTTCTTGTTAATCTACTTATGACTTGGAGCACTATACTGAATGAGAATAGAGAGAATGAATACCCTAATCTCTGTGTTGAAATGTTTCAACTTTTCCCCAGTTAATATAATTACTGTCTATAGGTTTGTTGGATGTGGCCATTATTATGTTGTGATATGTTCCCTCTATGTCTGGTCTAGAACCATAAGCTAAATTAAACACTTTCTTTTACAGGTTCCTTTGGTCATGCCGTTTTATCACAGCAATATGAAAATAACTAATAAGTAACTCATTATTATAAAGTTTCTTCTTGGAACTGCCTTAGCTGTATTCCAAAGCTTCTGGTTAGTTTTTCTTTCATTTTCATTTGATTCTATCTAAGAATGTTAGAAAAAGTAATTTATAGATGATCAATCTAAAGATGAAGGTTGAATATTAAATATGATTTTATCCAGGCCTATGTGACATTTTGTGCTGGTTAATTTTCTGTCAGCTTGACACAAGCCAGGATCATCCAGAGAGAGAATTTCAGTTGAAAAAAAAATGCCTCCATTTGATTAGCCCATCGGCAGGTCTGAGAGGCATTTTCTTGACTAGCTATTGATATAGAAGGGTTCAGGTCCATATATTTGTTCAGTGAGCACCTTACCACTGAACCACCTGATCCTAAAGCTTTTCAACTATGTTTAATATCAATACATTTAAATGTGAAAATGAAAAATAGAAAAAAATGACATGCATTCAAAAGTTAGGAGTGGTTCTCTCTGATCATTTTTACCACTTTATCTGATTTTTCTTCTTTTTGTTTTTTACTTATGTTTGTAAGTGATTATCACTAAATGGAAAACACTTTCTCATTTATTACATTTTTTCATTTATTTCACATCCTGACTGCAGCTTCTCTTCTCCTCCTCCTCCCATTCCCTTCCCCCAGCCACCTCTCCCCAATCTACCCCTCCTCCACCTCTGATGAAAAATACTTTGATTAAAATAAATGTCTAAAAAATAGATAGATAGATAGATAGATAGAT
>NW_004949124.1:1463745-1479185 GCF_000317375.1 Microtus ochrogaster | reverse complement strand
GATAGATAGATAGATAGATAGATAGATAGATAGATAGATAGATAGATAGATAGATGATAGACAGACAGACAAATGCATGCCAAGGCTCGTGGTAATGGTATACGTGCATGCAAATGAACAGTGAAAGTTATTGCTTTCTACAATGAACATATGCTAATAAAACTAAAGGAGAAAAAGGTTTTCACCACCTCTGAAAACTAAAGGAAGACCTAAAAAAAATCAAACTGGTACAAACTTGGAGTATAACAGGAAGAAAAAGGGGAAGGATGAGGAGGGAGAGGAGAGAATTTTTTAAGTGAGAATAATAAACTTGACCAAAGATTCTCTTCTCAGTGACAACTCTAGCTGAGAACAGGATACACCATCTAGCCAATAAGGAAAAGAAGGGATCTTAAATATACCTCGAACTCTAAGAAAATAACTAAGCAGGACTTCATCTCAAAGTCATAGAAATCTGGCTCAAGCCTGGCTTGGCTGGCATAAAGCCTTGGAAGTCAAAGGAGCTGTCACACATCAGTGACCCCTTCGCTAATGTTTAGGATACAGCCAGAAGGGCCTCTACTAGTCACCACTGCCAGAGCTGTTCAGAGCCTCAGCACTTCCTCCCTTCTGTGGGACTCCTGAGAGGCCTCCCAGACAATGAGGTGCCCCACCTACGTTCCTTGTCCAATCATTCTTTTTACAAGAACTCCTGGCCCCTGTTTCATCAATGTGGGCATTTCTCTCTCTGACCCAAGCACCTTTTCTAGATGTCTGCCCTCTGCTGAGTCAAAACTTCCTTTGTGCTTCTGAAAAGCCCCTTCTGTTAAAGTCTTGTCTTCTTCCTCAGATGCTTCTCTCCTTCTTTCCTTAGTCACATGACATGACAACAGAATTCACGGGTACGACCTCATTGAGTTTCCACTGCTGCTGAGCAGGACAGCAGAGGTGAGCCCTGCAGATTGGACTGCCACTCCACTCTTCATGGTCTACACCAATGCCTGCTCAAGTTTCCTCCACACAAGATAGCAGCAGTTCCTTCATTTCTGCCTTGAGAATATCCACCCCATTTCTCTTTTTGTAAATGGAGTTTCTGTCCTGCCAGGTCCCACAGCAATTCAGTCCCAAAGAAACACACAGAGGATTATATTAATTATAAACTGTTTGGCCTATAGCTCAGGCTTATTATTAAATAGCTCTTACAACTTAAATTAACCCATACTTCTTGTCTATGTTCAGCCACATGGCTTGGTACCTTTTATCAGTGAGGCATTCTTGTCTTGCTCCCTCTGCATCTAGGTGGTGACAAAACACTTAAATGGTGTTTATGAGCAGTTGGCCACATGATTCTTGGTATTATAGATAAGAATTATGGGTTAATTTAAGTTGTAAGGGATAGTTAATAAAAAGCCTGAGCTATTGGCCAAACAGTTTATAATTAATATAAGCCTCTGTGTGTTTCTTTGGGACTGTATGGCTTTGGAACCAGGCAGGACAGAAACTTCCTGCTACATCTTTTGGTCAGGACAATAGATGGACCATGATTCTGGATATAGCCTTCCCTTTCTCCCTCTCCTTCTCCTCTTTCTACTTTTTTCTCATTCTCTCCTGCTATCTTACTTCTGCTCTCAGCTTCCTTTCAAATGGAATAGTCCTATCAAAGTTTAATTATTATGACATCACAAATTAAAGCATTGCAATAGTGACAGAGATTGTGAAGAATGATGGAGTGTTCTCTCAATTTGTGATCTAAGAAGTGAAGGACTCACCTCAGAAAGAAATGAGTGAGACAGACTTGAGAGGAACTGTTCCTGAAGCACCTCTTTTTGGAAAAATGAAGATACAATGAGATGGGTTGAAGAACTTGGAATGCAAAGCACCTTATTTGATCACATAGCTTAGCACTGGCAGAGAACTGCCTGCCCTGTATTCACTGGGTGTTGACAGAAGGAATTGGGTTGATGACGCTTCATCTTCAAGGGAAAGATGAAGTGCAGAAGGTCCATACCAGGAACCATTATGGGAAGAAAATTAAGGACTGATCACCAACAGTAACTCCAAAAGCTGCCCAACCATCAGGTTCAAAAAGTAAAAAGAATTCTCTGTCTGCCTTCATGACAATGAGAAACTACATCCCAGCATCCACTAATCATTAAAACACAGCCTTTCAGATCAGGGAAGCCCTAAGAGAAGAGGTGACCTAGTATTCCCATCAGTCAGTAGAAAAAGTAGAAAATAAAAAAATAAGATATAAAAATAAAATAATAATAATAAATAAATAAGAAACTGGAAATCCAGCAAGGGCTCCTTAGCTAGGGACTATGTGAGTGAGAGGTCTTTCATATTTTCTCTGGGAAAGGAGGATTTGAGCTGGTGGGTCTAGAACGTTGCATAAGGATGTGTCCATCCTTTGACAGACTGGGAAAGCTAAAGCAGCCACACAGGCCAAGGCAAGCTATGAGGAAGTGCCTGAAGCCAGTGTTCCTGTGGAACAGAAACAGAAAAGAAGCAGGCAGGGTTGGAAGACAGGGTGAGATAGAGTAGAACACAGTGTTTCCTTACAATCTAAGGACAGTAAGTCATTGGAGATTTTATGCCAGAGAAGCCATATCATCCAAACCAGACATACATTGGCAGATTTGCCTTGAAGGGATAAAGAAATCCTCCTCTGAAAACATATTCCCATCTTCTCAGAGAAAAACATATTTGTAAAAAACTGAATTTTCTTCCCTGGGGAAGAACACCCCAATTTGTTATTCAATACCAAGTGGTCAGCTCAAAAATTATAAACATAAGGCAACATTAAACAGAATAAGCAGGTTGTATTTGTATATTTAGGATACATTACACCGCTACATGAACATGCACACACATAAGTGTACACACACACACACATATATATACATTTATGTATATAATTATATATAATTAAATATATAATTTAAAAAGGAGGCTGTGGTAAGATTAGAAAAAGGACAGAAAAGGGGGAATGATACTTTAATGTCAAAGAATAAAAAAAGATCTTTAAAAATAAATGTAAAAAAGAAATCAGGTTTGGTCTTGACTGTAAGATTGGGGGTGGTGAATTCATAAAGCAAAGAATAATGAGAAAGAACATGATTTCTGTAGTTGAATTTTCTGAGTTCAAATCTTGAATCTACTAATTACCATGTGACTTGGAACAAGTTATTTATTTTCCTTGTGCTTCAGCTGTGACTTCTTCAAAAATTCTGGAGGCAGCAATAGTAAGCAGGTAAGAAGATAGATGGATATGTGGATAGATGATGGATGGATAGATAGATAGATAGATAGATAGATAGATAGATAGATAGATAGATAGATAGATAGATAGATAGATATTGTTAAGGTAAAATGAAATAATACATAGCACTTAAAATAGTATTGTCCATAATAAGCATTTCACAGATGTTACCAGAAAGTTCTGGAGAATGAGAAACTGGAAGCTTCTCTCCCATCCAGTTCCTGAATAACCATTCCGAGGCTTAATATTAATTACAAACTGTTTGGCCTATTGACTCAGGCTTATTATTAACTAGCTCTTACAACTTAAATTAACCCATTTCCATTATTCTATATTTTACCACAAGACTCATGGCTTGTTACCTTACATCTTGCTTCTCTGGCAGCTGCTGGCATCTCTCTGATTCACCTTCTTTATCCCTCTCTCTCCCCTGCTCGGATTCCCACCTAACTATATTCTTACCTGTCATAGGTCAAAGTAGCTTTTTTACTAACCAACAGTAATAAAATATATTCATAGCATACAGAGGAGTATCCCACTTAATCTCCCCTTTTCTCTCTAATTAAAAAGGAAGATTTTAACTTTAACATAGCAAAATTACATATAACAAAATGGTTATCAAGTAAGAATAGCAGTTACAATAGTTAGTCTATATTTGACAAAATTAAAGAAAATACCCTATCAGATCTACTATCTTCCTGAGTCTAAAGTTTAATATCTAATTTATCTTTTATCATAACTAAGGAAAACTATAAATATAACTACCTACTATTCAACTTCATCAAAGACCCCAGAAGAATATAATATTTTACATAAGTTAACAGGAACAGCATTATAAGCAACTTCCAAAATTCTACAAATTACAGAGAAATCTGGCTGCCTGGATAGTTACCCAAAGTTCTTCTGTAATGTTGGGGCATTCATCTTGAGCCTACAGGCCTGGAGCATCTGGCAGATTTTTTTCTGTGAAGCAGAAAATTTGAAGGACTGGTCCATCTATTTTGACCATCAGTCACTTTTTTTTGTATCCTGCAGAATGTCTAACAGACTCTTTCATAAACAGGAGCCCTAAAGGACTGTCCCACCTTGTTTTGGCAAGTTCAGCAGTAATTTTCTTGTGGGTCCTACGTGTCCAGTTTATACAGCATATTGTCAAGCAGTCCAGGCAAGAGGAATTTCTTGCCCAAATGGCTAGTCTCACCACATTGAAAACAAACTCCATAAGGAGTTTCTTCAATACCCATAATCCTTTTTGAAGTAATTGGTATAGCCAGAAACAGACTCTCTGTTTTCTCACACTGTCAAGAAAAGTCTAAGTTTTTAAAACATGTTAATTTATTCTGTATGTCTTTGAAGTGTTTAAATATTACTTATCTATTTGTAATTTATCTCTGCATATCTAGAAAACCTGACTGACATGACTATAGATTTGACTATTATGGATTACTATTAATTTGTATTTTTAACTATACATTACATTTTAAATGAGCTGCATGAACATAATACCTTAAACAAGAGTAGAAATATACATATAATATAAGAAAATTAACTTCAAACTTGTATCAGTAAACTAAAATTCATACCAATATATTTTGAGATTAACAACTGTTTTTTTGTGGATTGAAGATTTAATAATCTACCTTTTATCATTTTAATATCATATCCCCCTTTTCTTTTTAGAAAGAGATTGACTATGACTATTAACCATTTATAACCAACCCCCTTTAAATGAAAACAAAAAATTATAAACAATATTTTAGAAATTTGGCCATAGTTTTTCTATACTTCCTCCTGATTAGGGGCTCTGGTAATCTTATGGGGATCCTGAGAAAATTTAGACTTATGGTTACATCTTGGCTGTAGTAGTCTGTGAGGCTGCATAGTCTCAACCAGTCACCTTGAAGCTGTTCTGAATATTAGATCACCTGGGCCATCACTCCCATCAAAGACCTCTCAGGGGACTTACTTTCAAACAATATTATCCTGAAAAGAATCCATAGCTTTTCATGTTCTATGGAAACAAAAGCAGAACCTCCTTTCTAAAGCAACATATCCTTAGACCCAAATTTTGAAGTCAAGATACCTTTATGTTGGTTTAGCTTAGCAGCCCCTACAATCGAATGTCTCTCTGCAGTTAGCTCATTAACAGTCAAAAATTCAAAGAAAACATAATAGTATATATAATCCAGACTCTGTGTATTTTCCATTTTTACATAGCTAATTATAATTTTATTGCTCTATTTCCTTTTTAAGAACCTCAGTTTATTATCCTTAAATTATTATTTTAACCTATGACTCTGTCTATCTTTTATCCTCTCTCTCCCAAATCTATGCATATTTATCAAACACACTGTGACCTGTTTAGTGACCTTTTTGTCTGAGTATGACATTACTGTGTATCTGTAATCATTTTTGGACTAGGAAAGTTTTAAAATTCTAAGCAAGTGTGGCTAGGACCAACACAGTGACTTTGGTTGTTGGCTCCACCCCATTCACTTTTGAGTTAAATCTGCCTGTGTACTTCAAAGATGTATTGACCTCAGAATGGAAATTAATTAAGATTCAATTCAAACAGGAGAAAACTCTTGATATGGAGACATGACAGCTCATCCACCAATATGACAATTCTACAAGTTTTAAGAAAAACTCACAAGGGTCAGGTCAAGGTTTTGTTTTCATCTTCATGGGAAAATAAAAATACCCATCTTAAAGAAACTAAAAGGTGTTGAACATCTAGATGTTTAAAAAAGATATAAACCTATCCAGAAAAAAATACCAAGCAAAGAGAAATCTGATGTATGGTATCAATTTTTCTGCAGGGTAAAATCTCACTACCTAAACATCTATATCTTTTACTTCTCAGAATAGTTGTAGCCCTGACTCAATTAAAAGTCAAAGTTGGCTTTGGAACTGGAGCATGACTCTCTCCTTCTCTAAATCCAATCATGGTGTTAAAAGAAAAACTCAGAGTTTCTGTTTCATATCAGAAGAGCCTCCTGTTGTGGGACAGAATAAAACCATAAATCTAGGGACTATTGTTATCAAAACTCTGTTATCACCCCAAAATTCTATTTCTCCCCATACTTAATTTCATTTCTTTGGCACCTTTCTTTGGATATATATCTAATAAAAATTTAAACTTTCCATTTTGATATTAATAATATTTAAGTTTTCCACAGTAAACAATAAATTTCCTGCTGCTCAGAGACTGGCTACAAATGTTACAGCTAGTCCTCATGAGACTTAACCATTGTTTTAGTTTTTTACAGAATTTCATAGAGATATCATCACCCCCAAGATAGCTGGAAGTAATTCTAAGAAAATGATGCCTCTCCTCCCAACAGTTGGAATATATTGTTTATGGCTTTTCACAGGGTTGGTTATAAGTTATTATAGGGTTGGGAAAATAATAATAATAGTTAGACTCAGGAATCTCATTTGGCATAGAAAAAAAGGAAATAGCTAGGATAGAATAATAAGCTATTTGTAAACTATTTTAGCAACAATTATTTACAGACAATTTACATTAGTATAGATTCTTATTTGATACATATATAAAATTATTTTGTATTTCTGTCTAAGATAATTTGCATACTTATACAAATTCAAAATTATATTGGACAAGCAGGATACAAGGAAAAGTGACTGCTGAGCCTTGCAAAGACAGAGTAGGACAGTCCTTCAAATTTTCCTGCTTCTGAAAATGATCTGTCAGCTATTCTAGGCCTATAGTCAAAGTTGGTTGCCCCAACATTGCAGAGAGTTTGGGTGACTGTACAGGTAGTCAACTGTTTCTGTCATTTCTTGCACTATTCAGAAGTTGCTTGCTTGCACTTCCTGATTTCTCGGGTAACATTATTTTCCTTCTCAGGTCTTTGATGGGGTCAAAGGTTAGATAGTCACAGTTATGATCCTCTCATATCTTAGTTAAGACATTTTAGGTACAAGACTTAGACTCCTAAGGACAGGGAAGCTATTGGAATAATCTCTGTTTTTGCCAATTACCTATAACTGGGACATTTAATATGTGTTTCTTGCCTGATGTTCTTGTTGGTTGTAGTTCTATTTTTGTGTATGTTATTACACCTTCTTTCTCCTGGGCAATACTTGATAATTGTTCTTATTATATATAGTTTTATATTAAGTTTAGAACCTTCTTATTTAGACAAAAAGGGGAAGAGTTGTGGGAACTCATTCCACCAATAGCTTTGGGGTACTGGACTGAGGATGAGGTCTTGTATGCTACATGAGGACTGATAAGCTGGAGAGATCATGTGCACAAGCTTACTCTCTTGCTCTGGCTTGGCATGGTCAAAGACCAAGTGGCAGAGAGGCAGTGCAGGATCAGCAGAGTCATCAGCCTCACTTTGGATTATGAGATTTTCTTTTCATTGCATCACTTAATAAACTGGTTTTATACCTTTCTAAGTTCATACTTCAGAGGTATATTAGCCACCAGCTCTGGGAGCCATGCTCACCACCCCAACTCTAGGGACTCAGTGGGTTCATGCTGTCATCAAGTTGCTTGTAACATACTGCCTACAAACCCCATTCAAGTGCTCCATAGCTGTACCTCTCAAAAAAGTCATTCCTTGTCACTAGCACAAGCCAGGAAGTCATCTCTTAAAGGAGCTGTGCATTTGCTTGCCACCAGCAAACAGAGTCTACCAGGAAAAAAAATGCAGCTACCAAGAAGCTGTGCTTGACTCTCATCTTTGTGGGTCAAGCAGCCCTCTTTGATGTTTGAGCTTTTTTAGGTCTTATGTGGATCCAAGCCAGACAGTGGACGTCTTTTGTAACTGCAGGTTTCTCTTCCACCCACCAGCTCCCGAATAACCACTCTGATATTTAATATTAATTACAAATTGTTTGGCCTACTAGCTCAAGCTTATTATTAGCTGGCTCTTATAACTTAAATTAACCCATTTCTATTATTCTATATTTTATCATAAGGCTCATGGCTTGTTAGTTCACATCTTGTTTCGCCAGTGGCTGATGGCTCTTTGATTCTGCCTTCTTTTTGCCTTTATCTCTATTCTGCCTGTCTACTGGCCAAACCAACTTCTTTATTAACCACTGGTAGTAAAACATATTCACAGCATACAGGATGGCATCCTACATCAAAGAAGAAAAAAATGCAGAGACCTCAATATCATGTTTAAGAATCACCAAGAAGGGCTTAGAATCAGGGTCTAGTGAAGGGTCTGTAGGTGCCATGCTGGGCCATGATGGTGGCAAAAAGAAGTCCCTGAAACAGCCCAGGAAGCAGGAGAAGGAGATGAGTGAGGAAAACAAGGCCTTCAAGCAGAAACACAAAGAGGAGCAAAATAAACTTGAGGAGCTAAAAGCCAAGACTGCAGGAAAGGGGCCCTTGATCATGGGTGTAATTAAGAAATCTGGCAGCCGGGCGGTGGTGGCGCACGCCTTTAATCCCAGCACTCGGGAGGCAGAGGCAGGCGGATCTCTGTGAGTTCGAGACCAGCCTGGTCTACAGAGCTAGTTCCAGAACAGGCTCTAAAGCCACAGAGAAACCCTGTCTCGAAAAACCAAAAAAATAAAATAAAATAAAATAAAATAAATCTGGCAAAAAAAAGTAAGTTGTTCCTCACATCTTAGATGATGGTGATCCTCTGCCATTCCAATTTAAACATCTGGATTCATTACCATAACATCTTTGCTACCTATCATTAGAATGAAGTGTGATCCTGGTGCTGTTGTACATTGTAATAAACAGGCAAACAAACAAACAAATAAATAGACAAGCAAATAAATAAATAATAGGATCATCAAGGAAAATTCCCTAAAGCACAGATATTGGAGAAACCTAAATATCTGCATCTCAAACCTTTCCAGGTGACCCTGAGGAAAGTATTCCCAAGGGTGTTCTGGAAGGCACTTTGCCCTGAGGGTGTCACATAATGTTGGCAACCCCCTATAGTCAAACCTGCGTGAGCAATTTGTGAAGGTGAAGCTTGGACAGGGATCAGCTGTACAGAGAGGTAGGGGCTGCCTTCTGTCCTCCACCTAGAGCCTTTACTTCATGCGGATCTTCCCTCTATCCTTTCCTCTTAGAGATGAACCAATGCATGGTTTTGTAGAGAGCAAGGTCGTTTCCCAAGGGTCCTTCAGTTCTAGTAACTCAGCTGTCAGTCTAAAGGAGGCTGTTGTACAGACATGCCCCAGTCCTCACGTTAAGTCCAGTTGTGCTCCACGCTGGTGTTCTTCTGTTTATCTAAGACAGTGGTCTTCAACCTGTAGATTTCGATCCCTTTGGGGGCCAAATGACCCTTTCACAAGGGTTACATATCAGACATCCTGCATATCAGATTTTTCATTAAAGGATTAGGAAGGTTGAGAACCACTGATCTAAGTTATCTTGAGGTTTTCGACTGGCCCAAAGTCAAAGTTTAAAACTGACATTTGTGTACAAGCTTGGGAAATTATTCCGCAGTGCATTGGGAAGATGAGATGGCATCATTCCTGGGTGCTTTGAGGAAGCAGGAAACCTCCAGATGTGCCCTCCAGCTCTTCTGGCACACCAGGAGCAGCCCCATATTCCAGACAACAGCAGGCTGAAAGCCAATAATGCTCTTTGTGGTCTTGGATCCATTTAAGTATCATACCAGAATGAAGAACATTCAAACTCGTACCTAGAAGACTTCCTTGAAGTCTTGCCCTGCAAAATCCTAAGCCCTTCACCTCCCTCCCACTTCATGGGGGCCTGGGACATGAGAACTGCCATGTGCAGCAAGGACACATTGCTCTGTGCTCTTGGGAGATAGTTCTATACTCCACACTGATTGCACTCCCAGTCAAACACATGCACATGGATGGTAGGCTGGGTGTGAGGAGGCAGGATATACTTGGCTTTTACATTAGAAGGCTCTTCAGTGCTCCCTACCATAGGGTTTGAAATTGGGATAAAGATATCCTACTGTGTTTATCTTTATCAAGATATTAAGAACATCTTTAGCCCTTTTACCGATGTTCCTGTTTTGTTTCCTCTGGAGTTTAATGGAAGAAACAGGTCTTTGGTGTAGGAGGAGGCCACTTGGCAACTTGTTCATTTCCCAGCCACCCAGATCCCAAAAATAATCACACAGAAACTGTATTAATTAAATCACTGGTTGGCTCATTAGTTCTAGCTTCTCATTGGCTAACTCTTATATTAATTTAACCCATTTCTATTAATCTGTGTATGGCCATGTGGCTGTGGCTTACTGGATAAAGTTACCAGCATCTGTCTCCAGTGGCTCCATGGTGTTTCTCTGACTCTGCCCTTCTTTTTCCCAGCATTCAGTTTAGTTTTCCTTGCCTATGGAACTCAACATAATGGTTTGAACTTTGGCCTTCCCGGTGTCAACTCTTTAAACATAAGAAGTTACTTGACTTCTGTTTCCATGTCTCACAAGTTTTTGGTCAATCTTTAATAATGAGCCCAGAGTTCCATAAATGGAGAATCAAATTCATGTGAGAGAGATTTGAGGTGCAAGGGAGAGGCGAGCCAGCCAATTTCTCCCTGACCGAAGCAGACTATAGGCAGCAGGAGAAAGTTAAGGAGCAGTACTTCCCATGGCTTGCTGGCTCTAGTGTGCACTGTATTTTGTGGGAAAGCACCCTGAACTGTGATGTCTCACTTTCCAAATGGTACACAACTGAGTCAACAGTAGATTGTTATTTCCTGACTGTTGAGGGCATCCATGAGTGTGCTCCAATGCTGCAACTGGTGTTGCATCACATGGAATATACTCTGAGAAAATATTTTATCCCTCACTAGTTAATCAAAACCAATTGCCCATGACATCAGGCTACCTGCTCACACAGCTTATTTGTGCCCTTAAACTTAATGTGCCGAAACTCTTCTCATCTGTACATTATCTCACACTACAGCCAGCAATAACCTGAGTGTCTATGATGCCAACATGTACCTTCAATTGCTCATATCCAATATTCTCCTGCTTAGGCATTTATCTCAGTGGTCCTTGAATGAATGAATAATCCAAGCTAGAATCATGTTGAGTCTTCCTAATAGCATGTAATAATTACACCTACCTGGGCCTCACTGTGACATTTTTACACATGTATACAATGCATTTTGATCATATTCACCCATCTCCCTCTCTTGTCTTCTCCATTCCCACTCTTCCCCAACCTTTTCTCAACTAGCCCTCCTTGTGTCTTCATGACTTGTTGAAAAATATGACTCAATGGGTTTCATTAAGGTTGTTTAGAGTTTCATGAGTGGGAGATTATTTACAAGAGCATGGGCACCTTACTAGTGGCTACACCACTGAGAAAAATGTTGGTCCATCCCCCATCAACCAGTATTTGCCTGCAAATCCTCAGAGAAGGGTTGGAACTCATGAGTCTCTCCTCCATCCATGATGGGATTGAGCATCTTGCATAGATCCTGTACAGGTGATCATAGCTACTGTGAGCTCAACAGTACAACAGCCACGTCATGCCTGGAAAACAACACTCCATAATATCTCATCCTTCATGTACTACACTCTTTCCATCCCTTCTTCCACAATGTTTCCTGAGCCTTGGAGGTGGGAAGTGAAATCAGTGTCTCCTTTGTACTGAGTATCCAGTAGTTACTTATCCTCATCACTTTGGCCAATTATGGTGACTCAGTTTTGACAGTTTACATGGCACTTTTGTTAAAACAATGGGTATATGTTGGCATAAAGGTGTACATTGGGCTACTCAAGCCAGATCTAAAACTTTTAAACTATACATTTTAAGTAAAATTTTGGTAAGTCACACTGTATTATGTTTCTATTAATGCTATTACACATTACCACAAATTCAGTGCTTAAAACAACATAAATTTATTGTATCACACATTTCTGGAAGTCAGATCTCTAAAAATAGGCATCATGGGGCTGAACTCAAGATGTTGACAAGGTTGCACTCCTTCCATTAGCTAATATAAACTAGCCAAACCTGATAAGATATCTCAATCTTAATATCCTACTCCAAGTATTCCATCAAGGAATTTCTTTCAATTAGATAAACTATCAACAACTAGGTGTAGAGTATCACACCTGTAAGGCCAGCATTTGGGAGGTGGAAGCAGGAGAGTAGTTGCAGACTCCAGACAAATGTGATCTACAGAGCAAATTATAAGCCATTCCAGACTTAAAACAAATAACAAACAATTTTTTAAAAAGATAAACTAACTCAGAGAACAATATACTTAATAAGCCCCAGCCACAAGCAACTGCGGTTGCACCAGTGGGGACACTGGGATAAGAAACAATATAGAAAACTTGATCACTAGTCCTAAGGTTTAATTCAGTGATGATGCAGCACTTGCCTCGCACACACAAAGCCCTGGGTTCAATACTCAGAACAGAGAGAGAGCATATGAGTTTACAACAAAAGAGAAGATCTAGTTTCGCAGAGCTAGAGAGAACTTTGAAGATGTTACCTGAGGGTTCTGAAAATGGAGGAAGAAACCATTAGCCGAGAAAGCCAAACAGCACCACTCGGAGGTGGGAGAGGCAAGGACAGGGATTCCAGGAGCCGACAAAGAGCAAAGCCTTGCCAACAATTTGATTCACACAAATGAAGGTGACTTCAGAGTTCTGGTATTTGTCGCGGGGGGGCGGGGGGGGAGCGTGGGTTCCCTCCCTTGATACGATGGCAATTGAGAAACAGTGACAAGAAGAATTCCACGTGTCTGACATAACGTCACACTCTGAGAGACCACATTCAAAACCTCTGGAATGGTGGGGCCAGCTTGAGACCAGTGGAAGCTGCCACAGTTTTGTTTGTTTGTTTGTTTGTTTTTTGTCTTTGTTCCAGAGTTATCAGGTGATTTGGTTGTTGTTGTTGTTTCTCTTTGTTTACATCTAGTTTTGGGTTTTTTTTTTTTCATTTTTACAGGAATAGACCATAAATTAAACTTAGGCCATCCTAAATTCTTACCATTTTTCTGGCTTTCTCAGAGTCCTGGCAGGCTCTACAAGTAGGAGCCAGCTGTTAAAGAATTTTTTTTTATTCAAACAACATGCAATTTCTTAAGTCAAAAAATTATCACACTCTCATTTCAGAAAAAAAAAAATACATTTGAACTAGAAATTTGAATGTATACACCTCCTGATCTTCCCATGAAGGGAACAATATCTGGTTTCTCAATGACAAAATGAGATCTAGCACATATGTGTACCCAATAGCATTTCCTTGGTTTTCCTTTTTGGTTTTCTGGTTGGTTGCTTTGTTGCTGTTGCTGTTGTTTGACACCTATTTATTGTGTGTCTTGAGGCACACAAGTGGTCGGAGGACAGCTCGTAGAAGTCAGTTCTCTTGACTATGTCACTGCCAGGGATCAAACTCAGATTGTCAAGCTTGGTGGCAACTTATCTACTGAGCCATCTTACCAGCTACAGTTTCTTTAGTTGGGTTTCTTTCCCTGTTTTTGTTTGTGTGTTTGGTTGGTTGATTGACGTTTCTCATTGATCTTAGAATGCTAGCGCAGAGAGGAGCAACAACAGGAGATGGTGATGGGGACACTGGATAGCATGCACCTAGTGTGGTTAGATGAGAGACTATTAGTAAGCACAGCGGAGTGACCACAGATTACAATGTTATGGGGAGGAGGGTTCTTCAAAGCTTACAGTTCGTGACCATTATAAATTTTATAAAGAGCTAGGATGAAAGAAAGTGAGGCTGCCCAAAAGAGGGAAATAATACATGTTTAAGGGGTGTTAAATGCCAGGGGCTCGATATGATCCTTGAACTAGATGATGTCTATGCAGACTCATCATCAAACTGTGCCCCATAAATACATCCAGTCATCATACATCAGCAAAAAACACAGCTGGGGACTGCATCACTGACTAATAAATTAAGAGTTAGAGCAAAATAAATGCATAAGAAGCAATTACAATGTCACGAAGAGACATCATTGAAACTCCTCAGAAACAGAACATAGAGACTGAGCAGAGGACACATTGGCAAGCCACCCTTCCGAATCAGATGGAAGTCATTGATTTTTAACTAAATTTCAGATATAGAATTATTGCAATTTAGATCCTTGCCATTCTTCACCATGACGTATTTGGGACAATTCATCCACACTTGTAGCATTAATACTGTAAAGTGGATCTTCACTTAAAGGTGGAGATCATTATATATCTTACTGAGATGTCAAGGTCGCATTTTCCATGATATTCTATCTTTCCTTGACACGCTGTTATAGCCACAATCATGAGCCTCTTACAAAATCTGTATTCTTTTAAACCACAGAGCATCTGGCAATGATTGTGGGAGACTTTTGTGTGCATGCTTCAATGTGTTTGTGGAGGGTACTTGGATAAAGAGCAAGTCAGTTGCTTAACAAGAAGACTGGTTCTCAGTCACAACATCACGTACACAAAGTGAACTCCCTAGCTTTAGCCATGTCTGTGTGCTGGGCTTAGGCAGCAGGTTTCCAGATGCAGAAAGTGATTTAACCAAGACGTGGGAGGCACTCTTGGTGTTGTACCAGCCAAACAGATGGGTAAGTAAAGAGTCAGGGTCTGGGTGAGTCTCCAAGGTCAGTTCACAAAACTATGCAAATATCTGGGTGTTTAACAACAAGGATCTATGTGATTTTGAATATTTAGAAGTTCATTTTCATTATATTATTTTCCAGGATTTGGGGGGTGCAGAGGTGCTCGTGGTTATATGAGCACAGAAATCAGATCCCTCTACCAGGAGCTAGATATCCTGGTATTTCTAAAATGTTTTGTGGGTGCTGAGATCTGAACTCCAGGACTCATGACTGCACAAGTGCTGTTGACTGCTTAGCCATCCCTCTATCCTCCTTTTTTTCTTTTTTTAAACAGGATTTCTCTGTGTAACCCTGGCCATCCTGGAACTCACTCTGTATAAGTGGGGTGGTCTCAGACTCGGAGATCTGCCTGCCTCTGCCCCGTGGGAGCTGGAATTAAAGGTGTGTGCCTCCCTCACCTGGCCCCAGTCTGTTACTAAACTCTCTTTAATGAGGCAGAACATTGCTAAACCTCTAATCCACACCATCCTTTACAATGGCTTTTTAATGGAAGGACTTGTGATCATGGGAAATTTTCCACTGTACCGTCAGGTGGGAGAACGGTTTCTCCAAGCCTTCCCCCCTACTCCACCCCTAGCCTAAACTTCACTGCATGGGAATATTTTCTCAGACATAAGAGTTGAGTGGAAGCCGGGC
>NW_004949124.1:1449486-1462490 GCF_000317375.1 Microtus ochrogaster | reverse complement strand
AAACCACAGAGAAACCCTGTCTTGAAAAAAACCAAAAAAAAAAAAAAGCTCTCCACCAGACTACGTTGGATTGCTTTATGGTCAACCTAAGGCAGGTTGTCCAGCATGACTTTGCATGGTCCTCTGACCCCAGTTCAGTCCACCCCCACTCTGTACTCAGGACTTCCCTGCTTCCCCTGTACACTGTCTCACGGAAGGATTCGCCTCCCATCTCTCCACTGTTTCTCCAGCTCCACGCTGCCACTGCGTTAAGGAAGACAAGGAGCTAATAATACGTCTAAAGTTGAGCGCAAACAGTGTCGTTCATGGGCACATAGAGGAGAAAATTCGGCCTGAGATGGAGAGATGAATGACTTCAGAGACCTGTTAGTGTCAGCGTGGCTAGGGTGCAAGTCAGAGGTGAAAAACACGGCACATGAAGCTGGAGAAGATGCAAAGCTTAGGAGAGAGGGTAGGGCTGAAGCAGACAAAGATGGAGAATAAATCCATCAGCCTATGATGACAGCAATCATGTGACCGCCAAATGGAGAACGGCACTATGCCAGTTTCAGTGACCAATGCCCCCATCATCTGGCGTTGGTGGAACTGTCAGAATAGATTTAGGAAGTCGAGCCTTGCTGGAGGAAATATGTCACAGGGAACAGTGTTTGAGAATTTAAATACTCAAGCCATTTCTAGTTATCTCTTTCTGCTTTGCATCTGTGGTTCAAGATGTGAACCCTCGGCTTCCTGCTCCTGCCTGCTGCCTCTGATGTCATGGACTCTCACCCTCTGAAACTGTCAGTCCAAGCAAACTTTTTCTTCCATAAGTTGCCTTGGTCATGGCAGTTTATGACAGGGATAGAAAAGTAACTAATAGAAGTTTGATGAGAACCAAGAGGCTATTACATGTAAGACAGAGCAAGTGACCTGTGGCTTTCTATTGTTCAGTTCACTTCATGTTCATGTCCAGTTCATGTTCAATACTTTACATGTATTGTGTCAGAACTGTCACGGCTCTGGAAGCTTCCTAGAACACTACCTGAAGGAGTCCAAACATCCGATCTCTAGACTGGATTCTTTCCACTAACATTACACAGCTGTACCATGTGACGTGCCAACGCATGCGATCATATCAAACCATGAGAAGCCTTCATAAGCTGCTGGAGAAAGAAAGCTTAAAGCCAGCATTTAAAAGCAGTAGATGCTATAAGTCAGAATGCTCAGGAAGGTGCCAAGCTTAGCCCGGACTCCCGGAAGAGCTGAAGATGGGACTGAGCTGGAAATGACGCAATAAAGTCATGGCAGGGGAAAAAGAGTTGGCAAACTGGAAGGGTTCGAACAAAGTTAATGGAGCAAAGGACTCCACAAATAGGAACACAGACAGCGAGTGCTGAGAGCCGCAAGAGATGTGAAAGTCAAGGGGAGGATGGGGTGAGCGGCGGTGGGGGTGAGCGGCGGTGGGGGGTGAGCGGCAGGAACAAGCCAGTCCTTGGAGGGCTCTCTAGCCTGATAGCTTTATGATGGCTTGAAATTTCCTTCTTTTTGACTTTTTGTGACAGGGTTTCTCTGTGTAACAGCCCTGGCTGTCCTGGAACTCACTCAGTAAACCAGGTTGGCTTTGAACTCACAGAGAGATCCACCAGTCTCTGGCTCCAAGTACTGGGATTAAAGGTGTGCGCTGCCACCACCCAGCTTGAACTTTCTTTCAAGGACGATGGGAAATTGCTGAGGGACTTCAGGCATGAGCATGCGTTAGACCAGTTCACACCATAGACACATCACTCAGCAATGAGGCTGCAAACAGAGAACTGTCTCATTAACTAAGGTAAGAAATGATGAGGACCCAAAACAGGACCACAGAGACCAGAACAGAAATGAAGTCAGTTTCAGGGGGGTACCTTGAAACATACTGAGGGGCTCCAGCAAGGCACCTAAGAGACACTTGCAGAGCACAGCATATTCTACACAAGAGGCTAAAGGGGCACTGCTTGCCACAGTCACTAACCACTTTTTCACGTGAAAACGAGGTTTAAAAAAACAGGGCTCATCAATTTTAGAGGCGTTCTCATTGACTTGGTCAAGTTGCAATTAATATAGAAAAAGATGAACTTACTTAATTAAGGAATAAAACTTGATGAATTCAGAGATAAGTATAGACTCACATCATGAGCTAAGTCATTAACAAATCTCCCCATCCCAAGGAGTCTTTTGTCATATTTATTTATTTTCTTTCTGCAATATAAACAAGAGTTATTCTCTTAGAAATCTTAATACATGCAATGCAATATTGTTTATTACTGCAGGTCCTGTGCTATATACTTGATCTCTATTTTAACTTTCATTCATTTAAACTTAGAAGCCTTTGACTAAACTGCCCCTCCCACCAGCCCATAACAACCACCAATCTACTCTCTCACACAAGTGCATATGTACCCACACACATGCACACAACACACACAAAACACTAAGACAGCAAAATACATGTTTGACCCTGTCTTCTTTCCAAACTTCTTTTAAATCTATTTTTTTTTTTTTGGTTTTTGTTTGTTTGTTTGTTTTGTTTTTCGAGACAGGGTTTCTCTGTAGCTTTGGTGCCTGTCCTGGAACTAGCTCTTGTAGACCAGGCTGGCCTCGAACTCCCAGAGATCCGCCTGCCTCTGCCTCCTGAGTGCTGGGATTAAAGGCGTGCGCCACCACCGCCCGGCTTTAAATCTTTTGTCTAATTTAGAAACAGCAAAATTCACATCATTGCGCTGCTTAATAAATCTTCTACAGGGCAGGAGAGGTGGCTCAGTGGTTCAGAGTGCTTGCTGCTCTTTCATAGGGTCTGGGCACTGTTCCCAGTAATCACAGATTGACTCACCACTGCCTGTTTCAGAACACCTGATAACCCCCCTCAAATTGTTGGTCAGAGGTGTCCTAGAGACCCTCAGTACCTTACAGGCTATTACCACTACTCACTGCTGGCTTAGCTGCACGGTATAGGCTTCTAGGGAAGAAAAGTTCACAACAGTCTTACCCAGCTGTGAACCCTGGGAGCTTCAGTAATGACCAGCATGACAAGATAAGCCTAGTGGAGCGATAGTGGCACCAACATTAGGGAGATGGAAACACATACCTGATGCTGTAAATCTAGCCAAAAACCCTAGGATTGGACTTGCTTCTATTTTTCTGCTAATGGACATGTTATCAAATTCTCTCTAAATCTGTGTTATTCTACTAATGATTATGCAGCTCTCAAACCTCATCACAGAAGTTCCTCTGTGCGGACACCACTTCCTAAAGACAACCCCAGCAGCACAGACACTGAGAGCAACAACTAACAAATGGGACCTTCTGAAACTGAGCGGCTTCTGTAAAGCAAAGGACATGGTCAACAAGACAATACAGCAGCCTACAGAATGGGAAAAGATCTTCACCAACTCCATAATGGACAAAGGACTGATATCCAAAATATATAAAGAACTTGGGAAACTTAACATCAAAAGAACAAATAATCCAATAAAAAAAATGGGGTACAGACCTAAACAGAGAACTCTCAACAGATGAATCTCAAATGACTGAAAGACACCTAAGGATATTATATAACATCCTTAGCCATCAGAGAAATGCAAATCAAAACAACTCTGAGATTCTATCTTATACCTGTCAGAATGACCAAGATCAAAAATAGTGGTGACAGCTTATGCTGAAGAGAATGTGGGGTTAGGGGAACACTCCTCCTTTGCTGGTGGGAATGCAAACTTGTACAGCCACTTTGGAAATTTGTGTGACAATTTCTCAGAAAATTAGGAAACAATCTACCTCAAGACCCAGCAATATCACTTTTGGGTATATGCCCAAAGGATGCTCAATCATACCACAAGGACATTTGCTTAACTATGCTCACAGCAACATTGTAATGTTCTGTCTCTTTAAGAGACAAGCCACACCCACTCCCTTCTTGCTTGCAGCCTTAGCCTCTCTCTTCTCTTCCCATCTCCCTCTCAGAGAGGCAACTCTCCTCACTCTTTCTCTCACTCTCTCTCCCCTCCCCCTTTTCCCTGTATGCCCTTCTCCCTTCCCTTCCATAACCACTAAGTAAATATCTAACCTCACTCTGCATGGTGTGCCTATCTGTTTGTCTTCACCAGGGACCAGCCACCTTCGGAGATCTGCTGTGGGGTCTCGTGCGCAGTCCCTGTCTAGGACTGGCTGCTCCCAGGACCCACTGTCTGCTGCCTCCTGGATCCCGCAATCAGCTGCTGGGGACTTGCAGCATGTGTTGCCCTCCGCTGCATGTCTCCCTGCCTGGGACCAAACATAGCTCAGGGACCTGCAGCCGCCCCTGCCTGGGGCTGGCTGCTCTCAGGGCTCACTGCCTGCTGCCACATGGCTTGCTCCCACCACTTGGGGACCTGCAGCAATTTTTAATATTATGAATAATAGCCAGAACCTGGAAAGAACCTAGATGCCCCTCAAAGAATGGATAAAGAAAATGTGGTACATTTACACAATGGAGTATTACACAGCAGTAAAAAAAAATGACATCTTGAAATTTGCAGGCAGATGGGTGGATCTAGAAAGAAACATATTGAGTGAGGTAACCCAGACCCAGAGAGACAAATATAATATGTACTCACTCATAAGTGGCTTTTAGACATAAAGCAAAGAAAACCAGCGTACAAATCACAATCCCAGAGAACCTAGACAACAAAGAGAGCCCTAAGAAAGACATACATGGATCAACATAGGAAGAAGAAAAGGACAAAATCTCCTAAGTAAATTGTGAGTGTGAGGGTCACGGGAGAAGGTAGAAGGGGAGGAGGAAGAAGGGAGGGGAACAGAGAAAAATAAACAGCTCAGTAAAACCAATAAAAAGAAAGAAGTTCCTCTGTGCAGCAGACAATGGTTAACACAGAAACTCAACTGCTCAGAGCAATGACTAAGTACCATCATGTGCACACGTGTATATATGTACCTATACATCATACAGTTACCTAGTATGTAATATTGCGCTCTAGCCACACACATGGTACTGTTGCAGATAGAGAGGTTTAGTTTCTAGGGTTTGCTTAAAACCCACAGAGGAAGGAGGAGGTGGCTGAGAATGTGGACTCAGGAAACAGATACTACTACGTGTAGAACAAGAGCTTGGATCTATGAAGATCAAAGATTTAGAGAGAGAGAGAGAGAGAGAGAGATCCGCGCACAGGAGGTGACAGACGGTAACGGCCCCATGAAGGTGATGGAGCAGCACAGAAGAATCTGAAGCATGTTTCGAACATGGGTTTCGTGCTGAATTGAATGTTGGGGAGAGGGGACAATAAAAGGAGACTCTCTAGTTTTCCCCGCTGTGATAACTGAGCAGACAGGATGCCACTAGTGAAGATGGCCTAAACATGCTGAGGAGGTGCCAGGCTGTTTGGTCATGAACAGATTTCCACTGGCATTTTTTTGGCATTTGACTTTGGGATTTTGAAAAGAAATTTCTGACTATATCAAACAAAGATCACACAATTTGAGGTGCCATTACATCAGTGAAAGAACGATTTTAAACCCAGGGGAACTGATGAGCCTAGTCAGGCCTAATACATAAAGGTAAGCATTGACTGAAGCACAGTGTATCAGGCACTGGCTAAACTGATGCTCCAGTCTAGACGGTAAGGACAAGTCTGAGGCAAACAAACAGTGATGACATATGCACTGTTGGGGTGAGTACACAGAGGATGTCTCTCTGCCCCAGTTCTCTGCTCAGTCACAGGAGAGGGACCGTTAGCAGGAGCCAGGGACCTTAAATGCCATCTGAAATGTTTCCACAAATGTTGTCAGCCTTCCGAGTGAGTTTATCATTTTTATTAATAACGCCATTCTCCCTTCTTTCTTCCTCTTCTCAATGACTGTATTTCAAGGGCTCTGGATGAAATGTGATTCCTCGGCCTTTTGAATGCCCTCAGTATCGTGCTACAGACAGATTGGAGAACTACGAGTAAACACAAGAAGACTAGAATTCCTCTGGGTAGGAAGCTCGGATGCAGTCACACAGCCTAAGGGAGGGCCTGGGGCCTGAGACCATACTCACCAGTTAGTTCCCTAGGCCTGTTCTTCAACTCCTCAACACTCCTCAAGCCTTCCCTGATGACAGGAGGCTGAGAGGGAGTGCAAGTTTATAGGCACAGCTGATTCCAATCTCTTACTTGTCATGTCCTAATGCTTTATGATGTGTCGGGGAGCCTCCTGGAGAAAAGACTCTGTATAAATGCTTTTTATGATTTTTCTTGTTCGTGATGTATCAGGCCAGAGGATGTGTGTAACCTGATCAACCTAGTAAAAATTGTAATCTCTTCTGTTTTTATGGCCTTCCAGGAAAAACTCCATTTAGGGGAAAAGTAATGGCTTTCAGAACCGATTCTCAAATATCCTACCAACATCTTACCAAAAATGGGACTAGGCCTGCCAGGGTTCTCAACTGCTGTGACCGTTTCTCTGGTAGACTTTGGCTGAAGAGTGGCGTGTGTGAGCGATGGGCAAGCAGAGGCAGAGTGGAGAGGGTGGGAGGGTGCCTGGGTAATTTGTGTCTGCCTGCTGAAGAGATGGAGGATGTTCAGGAGATGACATGTCATGAACTGTTAGGATGCTGTCTTCTAAGACCTCTAAATCACACAGGTGCCAAGGAGGTGGCTCACCATAGGAAAGCGCTAGCTCTGCAAGCCTGAGGATCTGAGTTCGAATCCTCAGCACATAAAAAGCCAGATATGGCTGTGCGTGGCTGAAACCCCGGCACTAGGGGGTGGAGACGATGAGTCCCCGGAGCTCCCTTGCCAGCCAACTTAGCCAAATGATGAGCCTGGGTTGAGTGAGAGATTCTGTCTCTAGTAGAAAAGACGGAGAGTGATAGAGAGGGACACCTGACCAGCCCACAACATCTGTATCTCCAGCCCCAAGAGATCTGACACCCTCTTCTGGCCCCCACAGGCATCCCATGTAATTAGTACACAAGCATGCACGTAAGCAAAACACTCAAACACATACAATAAAATAAGGGAAAGCTATTTTTAAATAATTAAAAAACCTAGAAATTAATCTTACAGTCTCCAATGTTATTTGGTCTCTGACTTCACAAAAAGAATTGAAGGAGACATTCATAGGAACTGCCACTCTTCTTCACCTGTAATAACTAATCAAGACAGATTAGTGAGCGAGGCTTAACTTGTCACCGAGATTTGTCTGCAGCCTTCGCCGTCAGTCCCCATCTTGAGTGTTATGATCACCACCTGGCAGGTGGAGGGGAGAAACCACGAGAAAATCAGGAAAGTTTAGCAGTAGAGAAAGAAAGTGGTTTTGTTGTAGGAAATATGCACCTCGTCTAACAGGTTTTTTTCAACATTCCCCTGTTCTTAAGCCATGTCATTCTAAACTACAGTAAATAAGGAGAAAAAAAAGCAACAATATTTATGGTCATACAACTACCTAGTGGAGGAGGCGCGGACACCCAGGGTGGCCCTCACCCCTCTCAGAGAAAAAGGCACTTTTCAAAGTTCAGAATTGTCTGACTGTTCTTCCATGTCTCCTTCCCCATCTAAACACTGGAATGAGCTTGTCTGGTTTTAAAAAGCCCTTTTGGCATTTCCATCAAAGTTACATTAAATTTATAGATTAATTTACAAAATTTATATCTCTGTGAAATGGAGTCTTTATGTCCTAGAACAGAATATGCCTTTCCATTTCTGCAAGCCTTCCTTGGTGCCCCCTCACTTATATTTAAAACTTTTCCTTTTATGAGGCTTCTACATGTCTTGCTAAGTTTATTTCTGAGTATTGTATTTCCTGCTTCAGGGAAACTGTATTTTTCTTCCAGGTTCAGAGGTATAGTCTATAATTGACTTAAGCCAAGCAGAATGGTGACATTATTCTTTGGGGTCTACACCCTCCTAGCCAACTGAGACATTCAAGGTCAATATGAGGCAAGTTCTCCCCATTGATCTAAAGCAACGTATATGGTGAGGATTTTTTTTTAATAGTGTAGCCCCATAGCCTTTAGCTGAAAATATCTGATAAACTAGCACTGACTATTGTGCTTTGCCTCGCCTTTAACCACCCTACTTATTTCTTGATAGGACCTACAAACTGACACGGAGGATTGGTGATGCTAGGGTCATTCCCAGTTGGGAGCGGATTCAGACATACACATTGCTATGGGAGTAAATGAAGAGCAAAGAGACTGAACAAGTGGGAGTCTGTCGCCAGCATGTGCCTTACTGCAGACTCAAAAGCTCTGTGCTTAGCAGCTGTCCAGGATGGGAAGCAGCAGGCAGGCTCAGCAGCACTGGGACATCTGTGTGTCTGGTTAGGAAGGTGTATTTAACTTGCTCTAGTTAGTCCTAAATTACAATTTGGGACAGAAATTTAGGATGCTATGAAAGTCACTTGAGTCCTGGTTGTTGCAGGTTATTGTCTGACTTCCCATGTTGGCTCTAATGGATAATGGACTGGTGTCCTAGGTAGCTGCTGAAGATCAAGGGTCCCAGTTCTATATTTGATATGTTCTGGCCGTTGGATATTGTATATTAAGTCTCTCTTTCTGCAACAGCCATAATGGTGAACCAAATACTCATGTAGTCTCCTTAGAGCAGTGGTTTTCAACCTGTGGATCACGACTCCTTTGAGAGTCGAATGACCCTTTCACAGGGATCGCCTGAGACCATTGGGAAAGACAGATATTTTCCATTCATAGCAGTAGCAAGATTACAGTTACGAAGTAGCAACGAAAATAATTTTATGGCTGGGGTCACCATAACATGAGGAACTGTATTAAAGGATCACAGCATTGGGGAGATTGAGAACCACTGCCTTAGAGGCTCCAGACGGCCTTTCCTACCACTCAGATTACCCAGTCTCTTCCAGGACCCCCAAACCTCCTCAACGAAAAGATCAATATCTACACTAGCAGATGACCCAAATATCCTATGCCAACATCTGACTTTTTGGATGCCCATGTGAACCTAGTGTGCGTGTGCATGTGTGTGGTGTACATGCGTATGCAGGTATAGGTACATATGTGTGAGGTCAGAGAACAACGTGCTTAGACACCAACTACCTTTTTGTTGGCAGGGCTTAGGGGTTCAGGGTCTCTCACTGGCTGGCAGAACATTGAGCCCAGGAATTGACCTTTCCAGATGTAAGATTATAAGTACACATCACAACACCTAACTTCTTTTTATTACTACATTTGTGTGCATGTATGCATGTGTGCATGTGTGCATGCCATGCTGTGCCGGAAGAAGGCTTGAATCATCTGCAAATGGAGAAGTTGTGCTGGGAACTGAGCTCAGGGCCTTTGCAGGAGCAGGAAGTGCTCTTAGCCTTCTCTCCAGCCCAGGACTGAATTATCTCTGGCTCTGGGTTCGCCCACTGAGAAACAGTTCTCTCCTGATGGGCCAGCAGGTTTACTTGTAAGATAGCAACAGAGTGGACAGATGCTCAGGTGGCCTTTTGGATGCCTCTTTATTTCTTTGCTCACGATAAGTAGGTAAGGGCTTTGTTTGGATATTTTCTTTATCTGGTTAAGTTTAGAGAGATTCGTTTGCTTGCTACTCTCTAAATAGAATGAGCCTCGTTGGTCCCTGCCTAGGGACTAAATCACATTTTTAATCTCTCTCCTAATTCTATTTCCTCTTAGTTTCCTTCCTTTCATTTTTTTCCCACCACCAAATTTCAGTAGATCATATCATTTTCGCTATAGTTGTCTTGGTGGAATTTATGACATCAAGTCTCTCCCTTTCTCTGCAGTCCCGACCCTGTACCTGGGATTGTCAAATTCCTTTCACATAACAAGGGACACTGCATAGCCATACGGCACAGACATGCATGTAGCCATAGCACCCATATATGCAAAATAATGAAATAATTTTAATTAAAAATAAATACGTCATGAAATCTTAGCAGTATTGGATTGCTTCTTGACTCTCTCAATGGCTTCATTTACTTCTGTAGTGCCCGAGTTGCAGGGAACCCAAGAAGACCACTAACGACACAGACTCATCAAAAGGCAAAAACAAGGTTTAATTATGCAAATCGCAATAGAAACCTCGTCTTGCACACTAATGCAGCAAGGCAGGGGGCAGAGGAGGTGTCCCACTGTTCTTAGGCAAAAAAACCACAAATCCATTGCTATGGGCATAAAAGGTAAGGGTGACTCTTTGATTAGCTCCAGTCTAGGGGATTTTCCTCTCCACTGATAATACACCTTCAGCAGCTGGGCTGCAGTCTAGGGAACTTGCCCTCTGCTGACAGCCACCTTAATACAAAAATAGAGTATTCACTTCAAGGGGCTGGAGAGATTGCTCAGCAGTTGAAAGCACTGGCTGCTCTTCCAGAGGACACAGGTTTGAATCCCAGAATCCACATGGCAGCCACAACTGCCCATAACTCCAATCAACACCCTCTTCTAGTGTCCCCTTACACCAGGCTTACACATGGAGCACAGACATACACACAGGCAAGTTGTCCATTCGCATAAAAAATAAAATAAATAATAAAAAAAATTTTAAATATTTTTTTTATTTATTTTGTATGCAGTTAGCCAGAAGAGGGCACCAGACCTCAATACAGATGGTTGTGGACCACCATGTGGTTGCTAGGAATTGAACTCAGGACCTTTGGAAGAGCAGGCAATGCTCTTAACCATCTCTCCAGCCCCCTAAAAATTATTTTTAAAGAAGAAAAAGAGGGCACGTGTGGTGGCGCACGGCTTAAATCCACCGCTAGGGAGGGAGAAGCAGGAGGATCTCTGTGAGTTCAAAGCCAGTCTGGTATGCACAGCAAGTTCCAGGACAACCTAGAAAGATCCTGTTTCAAAACAAATAAACAAAACAAAAAACAGACAAACAATAAAAACATGCTATCCCTGTGATGAAACACCATGACCAAAAGCAACTTGGGGAGGAACGGGTTTATTTCACTCATTGTTCATCCACAAAGGAAGGCAGGACGGGAACTCCAGCAGGGCAGGAACCTGGATGCAGGAGCTGATGCAGAGGCTATGGAGGAGTGCTGCTTGCTGCCTTGCTCCTCATGACTTGCTCAGCCTGTTTCTTACAGAACCCGGGACCACCAATCCAGAGGTGGCTGTATGCACAGTGGGTTGGACCCTCCCCATCCATCATTGATTAAGAAAATGACCTACAGGCTTGCCTGCAGGCCAATCTAATGGAACCATTTCCTTAACTGAGGTTTTCTCCTGTCAGATGACTCTAGCTTGTGTCAAATTGACATAAAATTAGCCAGCACACCTGGCTAGCCTGCTAGAGAAACGAGACAGGCTTAAGTGAGCTACCCCAGCCAAGAGCATCCTTGATAATCTGTCCTACAACCATCTATCCAGCTGCCAACAGGAATATGAGAAAGTTCACCAGGACTACACCATGGCCCTATCAATTCATTCATTCAAGATGAACAATAAATGACTGTTTACATTTCTAAATTATATAGTGACATATTACGAAGAAGTAGCACCTGATATATATGCCTTCACATAGACGGCTTTGTCTGGATTCAAATATATCTTTTTCTTTTTAATAATATGGGAGATAGAACCATGGGCCTTACACATGCAAGGCAGATGCTTTACCAACTGAGCCAAATCTCCTGCCCCATAAAAAAAATCTTCCAAGACCTAGATTATAAAAGATTAGGGAATCAAGTCCCTGGTAATAGGCAAAGAGACAGCTTGCTAGTGGCAGTGTTCTTTTTTTGTTTTTGTTTATTTATTTTATTTTTGAGACAGGGTTTCTCTGTAGCTTTGGAACCTGTCTTGGAACTAGCTCTTGTAGATTAGGCTGGCCTCGAACTCACAGAGATCCGCCTACCTCTGCCTCCCAAGCCATAACTACATGTATGCCTGTGCCCTATGGTGATTAAAGGCATGCACCACCACCGCCTGACTAGCAGTGTTCCTGTATCTGTTTGGAGCAGCAGATTGTAGTCCTTTGCTCATCCTTGCTTGGTGCTGGCCTTGGTGGCCAAAGCTGTTTCATGCCTGGGGCACATAAAGCAATATTAACAACAGAAATAATAACAATAACAAATTATATATATTATATATAAATTAGGAAACCATTATATTTACAGTATCAGTTACTTCTCTCCTTTCTGCTATACCAATTCTGTCATCTCATAATTCCATATAACCTTCCTTATATGCTTGTATTTTCTCTCAGTATTGTGAGTAGATTTTTTTGGAAGTCTTGGTGCTGAGTTCAGTCACTATTTTTTATCTGGTTAACATTTAAATGGTAACATTTTTCTTGGATAAGACTCATCTGCTTCTCTTTTTTAATTTTTTTTTTCTGTGTAGCACATGTTGTATGCTTGTTCCTTTTTTATGATTCCTCATTTTGAAAAATGTGACTTATTGAACCAGCATCTTTCAGGACATCACAGATGGGGAAGTTCTAAGACAAATATGAGCTAGGTGTTTACTTCAAATCTTAGCGTAGCATCCCATGGGGTGGGGGGTGGGGGACACAAAGAGCCCTGCCTTCACTCTTCTAGTAGATCTAAGCACTTACAAGGCTATTCACATAGCAGCATCTCTCTTCTCTCTCTGGCCATAAGTGTGTGCTGTGTGTTTCTTGGTCATTCTCTCAGTCCCTTGCTCCTGAATTTCCACATTCAGACTAAGGCAGCAAGATCCTGGGAAGTTAGTTCCTTTTCCAACTAAGAATCCCCTTTTTCCGTGTTCCAGTTAGGTATGATTAGCTTTGTCTTTCCTGTAGCCTGACTACTTCGGAGAGCAGCCATTGGCAGACCTGCAGCAAGACACATTTTTTTGTTTCTGAACTGAACCCCAAGATGTCAGCTCAGCCACCATACTCAAGAATCCACTTAGAACATCCAGGTCAGGCTGGGTGGTGGTGGCACACGCCTTTAATCACAGCACTCGAAAAGCAGAGACAGTCATAGCTATAGTTTAGAGACCAGCCTGGTCTACAGAGCAAGTTCCAGGACAGCCAGAGCTACACAGAGAAACCATCTCAAAAAAA
>NW_004949124.1:1444865-1449386 GCF_000317375.1 Microtus ochrogaster | reverse complement strand
AAGGAAGGAAGGAAGGAAGGAAGGAGAAAATAAAAGAAAACCTAAACAAACAAAAATTTCTGGAAGCTGACAAATATGTTAAATACCATACTCCAAAATAACTAACGAAAACAAACACAAGAAAATTAGAAAATGTCTTCAAGTGAATGAAAATTATTGCTTTGATAAAATACTCTAACAAAAGCATCTTAAGGAAGAAAGGATCTATTCTGCAGAAGTCAAGGCAGTAGGAGCTTAGCGCAGCTTGTCAGTCAATCATACCTATTACCAGGAAGTAGGACATGATGAAGGCATACTAGTGTTCCACTTCTTCTTTTTTATACAGTTCAGCATCCCAGCTCAGGGAAGAGCTCCAGCTACAGTGGGGGGGGGGGGTTCCCACCTCACTTAACCTCATCAAAGTAATCTCCCACAGGCATGGGATGCTAACCTGATTGTAACGCCCAGGGGCCCATGCCCCCAGGGACTCTAGATCTTGTCAAGTTCGTAGTTAACTCTGCCCATCACATTATGGGCTATGGCTAAGTCAGTGCATTGTGGGAAATTTATCACTGAAAATAACGATATGTAACGAGAAAAAAAAAGACCACAATCCAACTTCTGAGCCTGTGTTACACCCTCTGGGCCCTTGTTCCAGTCATACCAGGTTTTGTGCAGCCCTCCATGGCCCCACTAGCTTAGGGTCATTCTTTTTTCTCTCTCTTATTTCTTCTTCCCTTCCTTCCTGTGTTGTTACTGGTCTTTGTTTTCTGAGATAGCCAGGCTGGCTTTGAACTTGCTGTGTAGCTAAGGCTGACCTTGGACTTCTGATCCTCTTTCCTCCATTTCCCAAGAGCTGGGATTATGGCTGTGTGCTACCATGTCTGGCCATACTTTTTTTCTTGGTGGGTATTCCGTTGTCTGTTACTATATTTCTATTGGTTTATTTCCTGCTTATAGTAATTTAGAAGTGACATCTTCTCTGATTCTCCTCTCTCTCCCCCAAGTCCAAGATGAAAGAATTTCTGCTGGGACAGAATTCTCAAGGGTGGATGGCATTCTTTGTATGTCATGGGAATCCACTTCTTCAGACAGGAGAGTCCACAGATCCTACCTCAACGATTATGTCTCTATTCCTGGCTTCTCCATGAGCTTCTAAACCATGAAAAGATGTAGAGGAACCTTTAAAACACATTGCTTAGTGAAAGAAGCCAGTCTGGAAAAGCTATCAAAGCAGAGTTCCAAGTAAATGACAAGTTCAAAAGGCAAAACTATAGAGAACAGAAGGAGGGAGGCAGGATGAATAGACAGAACACAGAGGGTTAGAGCAGTGAAACTTCCCTGTTTGATGCTCAGTGTGATGGTTTGAATAGGTATCTCCCCGCCACACATAGACTCATATGTTCGAATGCTTGGCACATAAGAGGTGACACTATTAGGAGGTGTGGCCTTGTTAGAGTGGGTGTGGTCATGTTGGAGGAGGAATGTCACCTTGGGGATGGACTTTGAGATCTCCTATGCTTAAGCTATACCCAGTGTAACACACAGTCTCTCTCTGCTGCCTGTAGACCAACATGTAAAATGCCCAGCTTCTTCTCCAGCATCAGCCATGTCTGCCTGTATGCTGCCATGCTTCCCTCTATGACAATAATGAACTAAACCTCTGAACTGTAAGCCAGCCCCAATTAGATGGTTTCCTTCATAAGAGTTGCTGTTGTCATGGCATCATCACAGCAATAGAAACCCTAATTAAAACACTTGGCAATGTATTCTGCCAGTGCACATTTGTCAAAATCCATTCAACACAAAGAATGAAGCCTATTGTAAATGAGTAATTGGGGCAAACAGTGATGTGTCAGGGTAGCTTCATCAACTGTATCTACTGTATCAGTACAACTGATAGTAGCAGATGTTGTGAGTGTATGTGGAAAGGTATATGGTGGTGGGTCTCAACCTTTCTAATGTTTCAACCCTTTAATACAGTCTCTCATGTTGTGGTGACCCTCCTCCAACAATTTAAAAATTGATATATGAAATTCCTATATTCTGTTTTTTTGTCAACCAAAAACTACTCAAAAAATGAAACCTACATATATAAATATAAAATACATATTTACATATATTTAGACCACCATCATCAAGCTAGCTCAGTGTTGAGGTTATAAAACTACCATTTACTTCCTCTGATATGATAGGGAGAGCGTGAGGGAAGAGGAAGAAAGAAGCCTCTCCTCTTCAGAGCCCTCTCCCTTTGACCTTGCCAGCTTCACCTCCTGCTGGTATCTCCCTCTCAATGGAGATGGTTCCACCCTACATGGATCTCTGAAAAACATCTGATTTCTTATGAGTGTCCTAAACTTATCCAATACCATAGCAGGGAAAGACAGATGAGAGAGTGAGAACAGGGATTGAAAAGGGGGAGAAACCTTGTGAGTACATTTAAGTTCATATTCATATGTCACCTAGGGGTGCACACTGCAGCGTGAGTGGTTATCTTTTGTTAGTCAGGGTTGGCTGAGTTGTGCTGCTATAAGACAAAATCTCTACATCTTAGAGCCTTGATGATAAAAAGGGCTTACTTCTTTCTTCAGTTTGCCCCATTCTCTAAATTGTCCTAAAGGCCAAGGCCACCTTCTAAGATCCATTCCATCCCTCTCAACTCATAGTTCCAGTTAGCCTGCTGCGTATACATGACAGAGAAAGCACTCATTCTAGCTTCCTGGGATCAAACAAAGTACTCTTCGCGCTCATCCTATTGAAAAGTGAAGCTAATTTCCTGGCAACACCTCAATACAAGGAAGCTGTAGTTTGACCCTGTGACTAGGACTAGTGTTGTAGGAGCCGCTTGTTCATTTCCTGGCCACCCAGACTCTCAAAATAATCACACAGAAACTATATTATTTAAATTGCTGCTTGGCCCATTAGCTCTAGCTTCTTATTGGCTAATTCTTACATCTTAACTTAACCCATCTCCATCAATCTGTGCATCACCATGAGGTTGTAGCCTACCATCAAAGTTTCAGTGTGTCAGCGGCTCCATGGTTTCTCTCCAATTCGCCTTCTTCCTCCCAGCATTCAATTTAGTTTTCTCCAGCTAGCTTTATTCTACCCCATCAGGCCAAGCCACTTTTCTTTATTCATTAATATGTAATCACAGCATACAGAGGGGAACCCCACATCAGACTAGGGAGCACATTTGGGAAGAACTTCATTTATTTCTGGTCATCAGAAACGTTCTCACTTGTCATTATTCATAGAACACACTCCCTTATCAAGGGAACATTCTAAAGTGACAGCCATCATTTCCAGCTTGAAAGCCCAAGTTTCTGGGTGATTTTCAGTCTTCTCCACCAACTGGATGAAGCTCCAGTAGCCTAGAAAAACTAAAATCCCAAAAAGACAAACTGTTGTCCCCTCATCCTATTCCATTAATAATGGTGGCTCTAGGGTGTTGTTGGTTGTTGTTTTTTTTTTTCTTTTCTTTCTCTCTTTTGGGGAACCTGCCACTCAGCTCCCAAACAAATCATGCACACAGAGGCTCATTCTTACTTGTAAATGCCCAGCCTTCACTTGTTTCTTGCCCACTTTTCTAACTTAAATTATCCCATCTACCTTTTGCCCCTGGACTTTTTCGTTTTCTTACTTCTGTTTATCTTACTTTCACTCTTATTCTGTGACTGCCTAGATGGCTGAACCCTTCTTTTCTCACTCCTTGATTCCTCTTTCCAGATTTATTCTTCTATTTATTTTGTCTGCCTGCCAGCCCCTCCTATTCTTTCTCCTGCCTTGCTATTGGCCGTTCAGCTCTTTATTAGACCATCAGGTGTTTTAGACAGGCAAGTATCACAGCTTCACAGAGTTAAACAAATGCAACATAAAAGAATGCAACACATCTTTACATCATTAAAACAAATGTTCCACAGCATAAACAAATGTAATACATATGAAAATAATATTCCACAACACTAGGGCAGCATAATAAATATAAATGTAACAAATCCACCTGTCTATGCACCTTTCTGATATCATCTAATGAAGATGCTTTGCCTCTCTGTTATACTTTCCCTAAATCCACAATTCCAAGATAATCAGAAAACATGCAGCAAATCCAAATCAAGAAAAATCCTATGAACTTCTGGTCACTAATCTTCAGGAACTGAGTTCACGACAAACAAGGAGATCATGAAACTGGCACCGCATGAAAAGAACTAAAGGGATAAGGTGGCTAAAGTACAGAGGTTGCCCTACCTTGAATCCTGAAAGAGAAAAGGGGCATCGGTGAAAAACTAGGGAGGTCTGAGTAAAGCCAATAATGAAACTGATGGTACTACACTAAAGTAAATTCTTTAATTTCAATAAGTTTTACACCTTGTTATGATGTTAGTAAGGAGAAATGCTGTGACAGAATTGCTTGTGCTGCCTTAGAATTCTTTTGTAAATAAAAGGTATTTCCAAAGAAAAGTTTTCGGGTTTCTTGAGAGAATCTTTCTATACAAGTCTAGCTGGCCTAGAGCTCACTATATAGCCTAGACTAGCCTTAGA
>NW_004949124.1:1433725-1444515 GCF_000317375.1 Microtus ochrogaster | reverse complement strand
AGGGAGGGAGTTTCAATATGCTTGTGCACATACACCAGTTACTTTATGTCCAATAAAGGAATAGGAAAGAGGAAATGATAGAAAAGAAAAAACTGCACTATATAAGCTGAAACCAAATTTCAGCTTTCTAGCTTAGAATGCATTCTTGGTTTGTAACAAAACTCTGGAGTAAAATATCAGGTTCCCTTTGTAGCAGATACATCCTGTCTGCTGCCGGAACACATCACATCTACTTTTCATCCTCTAACTTTGCAGTGTCTGCTCTATTGATTGGTTGTGCATCAAACCAGAATCTGATCTGCTCATTGACAAACCCTGTCCTTCACAATAGGCTCTCATTAGTGCACTGAGTGGTGTCTGCCTCTTAATCTTAAACTGCACCACAGAGCCATCCTTCCAGCCACCTTCAAGTTAATATGATCACCGTTCTCAGTTCAGTCGTGACTCCTTCCTTGGGTTTCTCATCAGCCGGTGAATATTCAAGACTACTCAGCTGCCTTGTCCCGAAGGAGGCACCAGGTCTCCACTGACAGCTCACAGGCAGCACCAGGAGCAGCAGAACATTTATCCAGTCTCTTCTACACATAAACCCCAGTGTGGTATACTATGCTAGGTACAAATTGTTTGATAACATAACTTAGGAAAGCCTTGTTCCCAGGTTATCATATGAATAAAGGAAGCCTGTCCAGCAAGTCAGGGAGAATTCTAGGACTTTGGGACCCAGGAGATGGAGTAAGCAAATAAGAACACACAAGCATGAGGCCTGAGGTTTGAGTCTCCTGCATCCATGTAAAAAAAGACAAGTGGGCATAGGAGCCTACCTGGAATTCCAGGGTGCAAAAGACAGAGACAAAGATTCCCAGTAGCAATCTAGACTAGCCATATCAGTGAGCTCTGGGTTCAACTAGGGGACCCTGTCCCAGTGAACAAAGCTTAGAAGTGACTAATTGCCAAGAGAGATGATGGCTCCGCAGTTAAGAGTTCTTGCTGGTCAAACACAGGACCCGAGTTTTGTTCCCAACACCCATGTCAGTTGGTTCGCAGTCTTTCTGTACTTAAAGCAGGTTTTGGTCTGAAGAGTTGTTTATGATTTGGGGAGAGGGGCTGTTGCTTTTAAAGGCTGTCAGTATTCCTGTCACACAGTCATGGATGTAAGTCACACACACTTACCTTGTATCTATCATGGAGATCACTGAGCTCCAGAACATTGTGAGATGCTCTGGAAATCAGCGCTGATGAGGCATTGCCTTCCCGGCTTTCAGATTTATAGCAACCAGGGGAACCAACTTTTGGCTCTACCAGCACCAGTACATGTGTACATACACACACACACACACACACACACACACACACACACTAAAGCTTTAAAAAGAAGCGAAATAAGACATCTGAGTTAGGGTCACACATTGCTTTTCACTGTCCCACGAGGACCTAGCCTGGATCCCCAATGCCCCCCATTCTAAAAAGACTAGTGCAGCTGAAGGCCACACAATAGCTGAGTGAGTTCATAAAATGGTCTGTTTCCTCATTGGTTCCAGAGTTAATTACCTTCACAAAAACTGATTCTGTATCTCAGAATAATCACGATGAACACTGAGAACACCAAATGAATCAGAAGGCAATAAAAGTCTTTCATGTTGAAAACTGTTCGAAATTCAAAAGCCACCTTAGGTTCAACATGGTTTGTGATACAGGGTTTACAGTTGGTTCAGTGAGATCAAAGCTTACTTCTGGCTGGTACGAGGAAGTTTGTACACACTGCGTGTCCATCCACGCTTCCTCTTCCATCCAGATCGGAAAGGGAAGCATCCCGCTCCAACAGTGACCACCAGTGAGGATGATGAAGGAAAATCTTTCATATACTCTAAAACCTGGCCTGAGGAATTTAAACATCAATCAGTGCTCATAGCGTCTTGCTCACCCTGAATTCCAATTCTGGATTGTCCTTCCCTTTACCCTGTATTTGAGACTCCTCCTTCATTGGCTTGTATTTTTCAGTTTTAGAGGAAACGTTGCTTGTTTGTTTTTGTTTTGCTTAAAACAATTTTTTTTTAAAGGTGATGTGCTTTTGATCTAAGCCAGGGTGCTCTCAGACAGGCCAACTTGTTCTGCTCTGTGAGCTTAAAAGAGCTTTTTAAAGAGCAAAATCATAAAATAGCTCAGTCTGTCTCATAAGCGCTCCCAGTGAGACTTCTAACTGGAGAAGGCAGACCTCGTCCGCCTGCCTCGGAGAACATTGCATACTGTGCTCTTGCCGCGTCCTTTGGAGTTTCAAAGCTGAGGACCACTTCAAAATACGGTTCATAGATAATTAATGTTAGCTCCATTAGTTTAATTGCAAGAATTAGCCTCAATTTTTGGTTATTTAATCCCCTCAGTAAACGTAGCTGTTTTTAAAGCATCCGTTTTTTACGAGCACTCGTTGTACTTGCCGATGCTATTGGGGTCTTCTACAGCCGTTCCCAGCTGGCAGCGCCCGGGTAATGACAGCCTAGGGATGAAACAGCTCGAGAGATCAGGTCCCAGAATGTACATGGAAAACAAAACCTTTTAGTATTTTCCTTGGACTAGAATGCCTGCGAGGGTAGGCAGTCGGGAAGGGGAAAAGCAGGTAAATTCGATCGAGAACCCGTGGTCATCAGTCCTCGAGTAAAACCCAGCTGGACTGTAACCTGATCTATTGTCACGAAGTACTGTAGCCTTGCATATGTCCTAATGCCGAAAGTCCGTTCTTTCATCTGTAAAGAAGGGTCTTGCGGGGCCACCGTAAGAACTAAGTGAGTTAGTGGATATAAAGCGTATGGCATATAGCAAGCTTGGAACATGCTATAAGCCGTGGTTATTTGTGCTGTGAACCTATTTAAATCCCTCTGGAAAAGGAAGGCAGAAGTTTAATTGAAAACTGAAAGCTAGGGGATGGGGGGTACACACGCACCTTTTAATTCCAGCACTCAGGAGGTAGAGGCAGGTGGATCTCTGAGTTCAAGATCAGCCTGTTTATACTGCAAGTTCCAGGACAGCCAGAACTAATAAAGGAATCCTCTCTCGGAGGGGGGGGGGGGTGAAGCCCCCAAAATTAATTAATTTAATTAAAAAATAAAAACTGAAAGCTAAATCAGAAGCAACTCCTCTTGGCTTTTGTTCATCTTCCTTTTCAAACACACCTATTTTCATTTTTAATAATTTTAGATTAGCACACAAAGGAGTGGGCTCCATTATGACAGTTACTACATATATCATTGTGCTTTGTCCTGATTTACACTCCCCGTACTCCCCGCTCTCCCCTCCTCCCCTCCCCCTCTTGCTGCTCCCCTTCCTACCAGGAAACAGTTCCCACTTCAGCTTTCAGAACAAATAGATTCCATCATTCTCTCATCTCCCCTCCCCTCTCCCAGACCCCCTTCAGAATCGGACTTCTCCTGTCTATAAGTATGGAAGCCACAGCCCACTCCTCCGTCAGAGAGTGTATAGAATTTCAGGTAGTTGCTGGAGTCCTCTCTAAAAAACTTCAGAAAATCCTGGAAACACCACTTTGAGCTCCACCACTTTCTCAGCTATGATGACTCCATGTTGAGTTTGGTTTGGCCACAGCACTGAGGCTGCAGCCTTGAACAAACATGGTCAAGGGTATAGGGCATCAGGAAAGAAACCAGACAGTTCCCTGTCCTGATTGCCCATATCTAACACACATCAAAAGGAGAGCCTCTCTCATGCCCCAGAAGAGGGTACACAGCACACCACCCTACTGAGGCTTTTTCACAAGAGTTTAGTGTTTCTCTGAAATGACTGATTTCTCCTTCGAAAGCACCTGTGTCCTATGAATCCAACAGCCAGAAACTGCCACTAGGTCACTAGTCCTTCTCCAGCAGGACACAAGGAAAAGGCCACAGGGCTCCAAAGGACCTGCAGTGGGGACACCCACTTGAAGGTGGGTGCTTTTCACTCACTTGGCACCAAGTAGCAGGGGATGGACCGCCACATCTCTTTCAAGGTTTTCAGGATTTCACGTGACCTAAATTACAAAAACAAAAATGTAGATTCAAAGGAAAGGTAACAGTTTGAAGCTTAGAGCTGTACTCCTTTTTCTTTCTTTCTTTTTATTTTTTTTTTTTTTTTATTTTTATTTATTTTTGTTGTTGTTGTTTCTTGAGACAGGGTTCCTCTGTAGCTTTGGAGCCTGTCCTAGAACTCACTCTATAGAACAGGCTGGCCTCAAACTCACAGAGATCCGCTTGCCTCTGCCTCCTGAGTGCTGGCATGAGGTAATGGCATGAGCTACCACCGCCTGGCTCTGTACCCTTTATTTTTAAATACGTTGAATTGCTAGGAACAACACGGCATTGGCATAGTCCCTTTGGCAATCTTGTCCCACGTGGATGTTCTTGAATCCTGGAAAGATAGGCGGGTTCTATGATGGCTAGATAGGCAAGGGTAAGGGTGCTTGCCGTCAAGGCTTATAACCTGAATTAAATCCCTGAAACCAACATTCAAGGAGAGAACTGACTCCCCAAGTTATCCTCTGACTCCACAACACACACACACACAAACAAACAAATAAATAAATATTAAAAATACATTCATAGGAACAGATGCTTCTACCAAGTTTGTGATTCTCCTACTAGACCGCAGGTTCTCAACTTGTGGATCTCAACCCCTATGGAGGATCAAACGACCCTTTCACAGAGGTCGCATATCAGATAGCCTTGCATATCAGACACTGACATTACAATTCACAAGAGTAGCAAAACTGCAGTTATGACGTAGCAACAAAAATAATGGTATGGTTGGGGTTCCCCACAACATGAGGACCTGTATTAAAGGGTTGCAGCGTTAGGAAGTCTGAGAACCATTAGACATTTTCCCTGCTGCTAATTGTACTACTCCCGGAGCTAAAACAAACATTCTCTTAATTGGTGGCCAACTGCTTCCTAAAGACCAGCTTGAGAACTTTGTCGAAGTAAGTTGTCCAACATTTCCACACACACCCAGACAGGTCTGCATGTCTGTCTGTAGCTGAAAGGGAGAGCAGGCAGTTTTTATACAACATAAAACTCATAAACAACCCTACACTCAAAGCTCTGCGACTCTCTGGAATTGTGGCTACAGCACAACACTGACGCTCCATCTGGAACACAAGCCAGACCCAGGCAATCAAAGACCCTGTAGAAGTTTGCCCAGGAGGAAAGCTGTTAATCTAGGCATGATGGCCGGAATCATAGGCTTCTGCTAATGACTTCTGGAAGTATTTAGACGTTTACTCTTTGTCTACGAAAACAGGTAATTCTGTAGATACCTGCTCTTTAAAGCAGTCAAGGTTCGTTTTAAAGCATAAATTCAGTGTGTGTGTGTGTGTGTGTGTGTGTGTGTGTGTGTGTGTGTGTCTGTGTGTCTGTGCACACTTTGATAGCTCTGCAAATAAATAAGCCACTTACAGAGAAAATTACTTTCTTGGATAGGCTTAAATGAACACAATTTAGTTCTTTAGTTAATTAGAATGGCGGGCAGAAATGAAGTGCCCTTAATTGGATTGCATAGTTGGCTATACTAAAGATGTCTAATGAAACGCTGTAACGTTTCTAACAGCCACCTATTCTTTTTTAAACTCTCTTCTCCCCTTCATGCCATTCCTTTCCCTTGTGTAGATCATTCTCTGGCCGTTACCCGTTTCTTACTCTTCACCGATCTTTAAGTATTTACCATAGTTCGTTTCTCAGAAACTTTTCTCTGTATTCAAGTGATCGATCTTTTGCCTTCTGCAATTGACCCGATAGGAACAGCACTGTCTCTGCAGAGTAGCCATCACCGTGGCTATACAGAAGAAGGAAATGAAAGAAGAGAAAAACAGTGGAGGTAGAGAGACAATTTCCTTTTTCCCAGCTTTGCATCCCAGTTCCAGAACCCCCTTTTCCAGCCCCAAGCTGAATATGCCCCCTGAAAAACCCACCCATACCTAAAATACTCACACACATGTTGCAACTATATCTTTTTTCCCACAGTTTTCTTGAACTATTGATTTTTTTTTTGTTTTATGTGCATAGGTGTTTTTGGAACTCCTGGAGCAGGAGTTACAGACAGCTGTGAGCTACCATGTGCTGGGAATTGAACCCGGGGCCCCTGGAGGAGCAGCCCATGCTTTTAACTGCTGAGCCATCTCTCCAGCCCCTTACAGTTTTCTTGAATTGCAACGATAAACTGTACTAGTTTTTTTGTCTGTGATTTTCCTTTATTATTTTTTTTTGCAGTGAACATTTGTCTGATGTCCTTGAGATGGATGTCTTGCTTCTTTCTTATCTGCAGCAAATTGTTTTTGGTTTTCTTTAATTAAAATTTTTTTTCATTCGATTCCCAGTCAGGGAACCAAAAAAAAAAATTTTCATTTTACATCTCAGCCCCAGTTTGCCCTCCCTCCCCTTTTCCTGCCCTCCACCTCCTCCATCCCATAAACTGTACTGTTTTAAAAGTGCTCTTTGCTGCTTTGATGTATCTATAAACTCATGACGTCATCATCACAGTCTAGCAAGCCGGTAGCGTAAGGGTCCAAGAAAATGCTGAAGGAAGACCCCAGACTCAAATAGCATGTCAGAGCAAAGAGCGTTTCTTTGCCAGCCTCTGTGGGATCATTTGCCTGTACAAAATGTCAACAGTCCCGAGAGGAATATGCAGGCTCTTTTGAAGCGTGGCTAGGGGAATTTTAGAAATGATCAGGTCATCTCAATATGATTGGCTACACAAGCGGCAGTTACATTAGTATTCTTTTAATTGACTGAGGTTTTATCTATGGACAAACTTAGGTAAGTATCAAGGGGGTTGCAGGAACTGTCCTTGAGACATGGCAGGGCTGACTCAGGCCTTGTTCTTGCTCTCTCCCTGGTCCCTGAATGTAATTTGTTGATAAATGATACTTCGTTGGAAGAGGCACCTGTTTGCCCCTCTCAGAGAACTGAAACCTAAATTTAGTTGGAAAAGTGGGAGAGTTTAAACCCTTCAGTAGGTCGCTGCCAAGTTTCTGGTGGCCCTTTGTGGTACCCTCTTCCCATGTTTCATTCTGTACTTTAGGATCTCTATTTAGTGGAGGTTTTGCTTGTTTGTTTATTTATTGAGATTTGGGTTTCGCTATCTATCCAAGGCTGGCTTGGAACTCTGAGGTTTTACTTCAGCCTCCTGAGTACTGGGATTTCAGATGTGACCCACCAGGCCTAACCTCTCTCACCCTGCCCTGTCCCCACCCCTGTCCTCCAACACCCTTCCTAGACAAACTGATCTGCTTTTTGTCAGTATCGATATAATTGCCTTGTCTAGAGTTTCGTGTGAATTGAATCATACATTATATGCTCTTTTTAGTTGGCTTTTTTTCCTTAGCATTTTAGAGTCTTTATTGATCATATATATGCATTAAATATAGCAGTATGTCATAGTAGACTTTAATCTGCATCTCCCTGATCTTTTCATGTGTTTGTCACTTCTTTAATGAAATGATACAGGTACTGATACAAGCTTTCCATTGTTTTTTTTCACCTATTTTGTGCATGTGCCACCTGAATGTATGCATGTGCACAACAACCATGCAGGAGGCAGAGGGCATTAGACTCCCTGGAACTGGAGTTACAGATGCTCCAATCCAACTGAACATGGGTTCTCTAGAAGAGCAAGCAGTTTGTGCTCTTAAACTGTTGTCTTACTATTGCTGAGCTTCAAGGGTCCTGTCCATATTATGTACCCAAGCCCTTTACAGTTGCTGAAGATTGATCTTATTTTCTCACCCCAACTTGCTCAGTTGTTTGTTTTGTGAGATAACTCCTCATGTAATCCAGAATACCCTGGAACTCATTATGTAGTCAGAGGGGACCTTGAACTCCTAATCTTCCTGTCACTGTCTCTGAGGGGCCAAGATTACAGGTTCACACCACCATGCCCACTGCTTTCCATTCTCTCTCATTTAAAAAAAGTCATTTGTAGGAGGACATCCAAGTCCTGACACAAATATGGAGGCCAGAGGACAACTCTGTGGAGTCAGCTCTCTCTTTCCACCATTGTGTGGGTTCCAGGATTGAACTCAGGTTGTCAGGCTTAAGTGGCAAGCACCTTTATCCACCTCCCCACCTCTCTACTCCCCTCCTCCCCACTGCCCTTCTCCCTAACTCCCCGCCCTCTCCTCCCCGCTCCCCTCTTCCCCAGCTTCCCTCCCCCCTCCTCCACACCTTCCCCACTCCCCTCTTCCCCACTTTCCCTCCTACCCACTTACCCTCCTCCCAACTTCCCCACCCCAGCTCTTTCCATCCCCTTAATGGTGCCTTTGAAGACAGCATTTTTAGATTTTAGTAAAGTCAAATTTACCAGTTTGGTCTTCTATTGATTGTAATGTCAACATTTTGTTTAAGAAATAATTCCCTGCCGGATGGTGGTGACACACACCTTTAATCCCAGCACTCGGGAGGCAGAGGCAGGCAGATCTCTGTGAGTTCAAGACCAGCCTGGTCTACATGAGCTAGTTCCAGGACAGGCTCCAAAGCCACAGAGAAACCCTGTCTCGAAAAACCAAAAAAAAAAAAAGAAAAAGAAAAAAAGAAATAATTCCCTAACTCCTAGTCACTGAGATTCCTTTCCCTGGTGTGTCTGCTAGGTTTTACACTTGATTATATCATCTCCTCTGAGTTAACCCCCCTGCCCAGTTCACCTTAGATAGAGATGGCCAGTTGTTCCAGTACCATTGAAAAGTCTTTCTCTGCACATTGCACATTGTAAAAAGCCAAATGTCCATTAATGTGCTGGTTTATTCCAATCTCCACTCTGTCCTTTTAATGTCATTGTCCACTGTCATCCAGTCCCTCTGTTTTGACAAATATAGCTTAATAATAATGGTTAAAATCAGGTAGCAGAGCCTTCCAATTTACCCCCATTTTAAAAGGCATCTTAGGTTTGTTTGCTCTGAGTTGTTCCACTATTCCTCTCATGTTTTAGGATCATCATTTAGCAGAAATGTCACTGAGAAAGCCAGGCGGTGGTGGCGCACGCCTTTAATCCCAGCACTCGGGAGGCAGAGGCAGGAGGATCTCTGTGAGTTCGAGACCAGCCTGGTCTACAGAGCTAGTTCCAGGACAGGCTCCAAAACCACAGAGAAACCCTGTCTCGGAAAACAAAAAAAAAAAAAGAAAGAAAAAAGAAATGTCACTGAGAGCCAGGCATGGTGGCTCACAACTAATTGCAACATGCAGGAAAATCACAAGGGAGCTCAGGGCGGACCTCAGCTGCATAGTGAGAGCTAGGCTAACGCAGACTACATGAGATGCTGTCTCAACCTAAAGAAGAAATAAAAACCAAAAAACCACACCTACTGGGCCTTTGTTGAGATTACATTGAATCCACAGACCAATCTGGGGAGAAGTAGCAGTCATGCCAGGCCAGGCACAAGGCCTATCTGTCCATTAGTAAAGCCTTTTTAATTTCTGTGGCCAATACCTTGCAATTTCCTTTAGTCCCTTGTTTAAATCTGAAGGACAAGAGGCTAGAAAGATGGCTCTGCAATTAAAGGGTTCTTGCCACTCTCCCAGAGAGTGGAGTTTCCTGATGTTGCTTTTATTGGTTAATAAAGGAACTGCTGGTGGGAAAAACAATGCTGGGAAGAAGAAGCCATGGAGCTGCAGGAGACAGATGCTGGGAATTTTCCCCAGTAAGCCACTGCCACATAGTGATACACAGATTAATTGAAATGGGTTAAATTAATATAAGAGTTAGCCAATAAGAAGCTAGAGCTAATGGGACAAGCAGTAATTTAATTAATACAGTTTCTGTGTGGTTATTTTGGGGCTATGCAGCAGGAACAAACAAGCAGCCCTCCTCCTACAAGCCTCCACCAACAAATTGGTGCCAGCACACACACACACACACAAACAGAGTTTAATGCAGCTTCTTGCTCTATTTTCTGGCAGAGACATGGCTCCTTTAAGAGGTTTCCTAATTCAGCTTTAGTAGTAAAAACTATGCACCTTCTTTTAAATGGTGGTTTCCTGGCTCGCCAGCATAAAAGGCTCTGACAGGAGGTCTGGCTATAGAGCACTTAAATGGGTCTATGAGAAATGTTTTAAAATTGCTTAATGGTGACAAAGACCCACTGTGACTCTGGATCTTGGGCAGAGAGAATGATTCTTAGAAGCAGTGAACATGCTTCTGCCATGTTGGACTGGGCAGAGCAAGCAGGCAGGACCACAGAGTTGGTCCTAGCCATGCCCATTTAGCATTAAAAAAAGTGCTCTGGGTCAGAAAATAACTACAGATACACACTAAAGACAGATTCAGAAGAAAAAGACCTCTAAATGGGTCACAGTATTGAATAAATGTATGTGAGCTTGAGAGAGAGAGAAGAAAAAGAATATAAACAATTATAATGAAAATAAATGGTTTAAAAAATAAAAGTCTTTAAAGAGACAGTACAGACAGTCATAGATTAAAAGAGTAAAGAAAAATAATCCACTTAAAGATAGAATATACACAGAAAGTCTGGATTATGTATATTATTGTGTTTTCTTTGAATTTTTTGATTGTGAAAGACCTAAGTACATTTCATTGTATGGGCTGCTAAGCTAAACCAACATATATATTTTAAAGACATCTTGACTTCAATATTTGGGTCTAAGGATAAGTTTCTTTTTTAAAAAAAGTGTGGGGGGTTCTTCTTTTGTTTCCACAGAGGATGAGAACCTGTGAATTCCTTCTAGACTAATGTGGTTTGATGAACCAAAATCCCCTGAAAGGTTGTCATGAACACTCCTAAAAATTACTTTGCCCAATAAAAA
>NW_004949124.1:1425492-1430020 GCF_000317375.1 Microtus ochrogaster | reverse complement strand
CAGATTAATGGAGATAGGTTATTTTAGGATATAAGAGCTAGCTAGAAATATGCTTAAGCTATTGGCCAAACAGTATTGCAAATAATATAGTTTCTGTGTGGTTATTTCGAGTCTGAAAGATTGGGAATGGATGAGCAGTCTCTGACAACAAATTGGCGCAAAAAGTGAGGTGATGTGGGAGATGATGTATAATTTATTGTTTTATTGCCATTAGTTAATTTTAAAAAAGCTGCTTTCAGCTAATGACTTAACAGAGAAAAGCCAGGCTGAAAGAGATATATAGAGAGAGTAGGAGGAGTTAGAAAGAAGCCATGCAGCTGTCAGCAGGAGACAGATGTACTGGAACCTTGCCAGTAAGCCACAACCATGTGGCAATACACAGATTAATAGAAATGGGTTAATTTAAGATATAAGAGTTAGCCAGAAATACACTTATGCTATTTGCCAAATGGTACTGCAATTAGTTCAGATTTTTGAGTGATTATTTTGGGTCTGGACAGCAGGGAATGAATGAGCAGCTTCTGCCAAGAGGGCACATTTAGGAGAATGTAGGACTCACCTCTAAGAGAAAGACAGTATGGATCAGAGAGAGATTCCAAGGATTACATTCCAGTCACAGAGACTGACAGGGTATTGGCTAGCTTCCCTTCTGTTTTTTGACATGACTCAGAGTAGGAAACACATTTTATTATACAGTAATTTATAATATGTATACAGTAAGCAGAGTCATAGGTATGGATTCTCTACATGTTAATTCTACATGTTAATTCTCTACATGTTAATTCACTTAACACTTAGAAAGGTCCCAGGAAAAGATACTTTCATTATCTCCATTTTATACATGAGTGAACTAAGTACATAATAACTTGTCTAGAGATGACTAAACAAACCAGAACTGGAACATAGACCTTCATCACTTCATTTGCTGTCCCTAATTTACATGGTGATATATTGCATATGTACATATTAACATGCAGTGTTTCATAAAAGACCAACCCTTAGTATGAGGGACTCTTGCTTTATATTCTACGTCAGATTGAGGTCTTGACTGCATTTACCTATGACTACCTAAATGATTGAAAAGCACCATTAAACTCCCAGGCCAGATTTCCGTTTTTGGCTTTCTTCTTAGGAAAGGAGGAAATTAACATCAAAGACAGGTATAAACTAATTGCTAAGTAAAAGGAAGAATGCTTCCACTTTCTGCTTCATGGGAAGACAGCTATCCCACTTAGCACTCAGGAGAAAAGAAAGTTCCCTCTTCATGGTAATAGCAAGTACATGGTCATGCAATTCAGACTGAAGAAACAGTCACTTGAAACTCAAGCTATCACAATAGTACAGCTATCACATTCATGAGGACATATTTTTAAATTAGACAGCATGCAAGAAATTAAATATAGCATATCTGTCTGTCATGCTAATAAAATTCTCTATTGTCTCTTTAGTTTTTACTCTGTATCAATAGTGTTCTGAGCACCTTACTGTCAGGGGCCATGAGAGATACACAGATGATAACTAGTGTTCACCAGGCCGACCTACTGCATGAGGGATTCTCTGGTAGGGACCTCCACCTGGTAAGGCCACGGAGTTACTGGTTGTAGAAACCAGTTGCTCCTGTCTGTAATGTCTCTCATGAGTCCCTTCATTTCTTCCATTAAGAACTTCATTTCTTCCCTATGAATAGCTTTGGGTGTTTTGGGGTGTTTGTCTCATGAAAATATTCCATCTACTCAGCACATTTATCTGTGGGTGGTCAGGAAGATGACTCCTCATTTGGCCGTATAATTTTAATATATAGAATATATACTGGGACATGCTTCATATCTAAATCTATTTGTCCCACAAGGACTGTGGACACTTAAAATCCTGCTTTGTTATTTTGTTCAGACTAACTGCACACAATTGGCTAACTTTCCCCTCAGAGCAAGTTCAAACTGGACTAAAGGCTTTTTGTAAATACACTACAAGTTTAAAACTTTACAGCTTGCACAAGATCAGAGTCGCAGATATCTGGCCGGGTTGCTGTGCAGAGCACCCTAGGAAGAATATGCCTGGTCTTCACTTGCCAGTCTGTTAACAACGGACCTGTTTCTCCCCCCACATCTGGTCTGGTCACAGTCTTGCTCCTATGGCCTTGGGACTTTATGTTGCCATGGCAATGGCTCGGCTCCCTAATTGCTTACCCTAGAAAAGTGCTTTTAACCAACGAGGAGGTAACTCTTGTAATTTCTCCATTGTTTCAAGGATACTGAAGGAGAAGAGGTTTTAGAATAGAAGAAGAAAAGAAGCTAGAGAAAGAAGATATTGTAAATTAGAAGTAGGACAAGAGAATTAGAATGGAAACAAAAGAATAAAGAGACTTGCTTGGGTTTTTTCATTTGTCCTCAGATTTTCCTAAGTCTCTATCTGCTTGCCATAGCATTCTCACTGACCCCTGGGGGGCACACGTAATGTGTACTGGGTGTCATGCATACACTGCCTAAGTCAATCAAGAGCCTGCTCTCTTGGCTGCCTTACTCAGTGTTCCGGCCACAGTGCCAGCTTCCGTATGGCAATTTCCGAAGCTACGTAGCTGATACACTTCAGTAACAGCTGATTAAATAGTGTTGGGTCTTCTTAAAGTTTAAGAATGGAGGTAGCTCAATGCTCAGTCTAAGCATGTGCAGCAACAGGCAACATTATTACCTGGGAAACGTGGATTTCTAACTTATCTATTATTATTAAAATACTCAACTCTAAATGCATATGTTTGTATACAGTTATATGTGCACTTTGCATATGTAGTCAGCAGGAAATAATCTCAGAGTTTCTATGTAGTTTTAGTCTCATGCCTTTCTTCTGCTGGCAGAACCTGCCACCTCAGTGCTAAAGGTCATGATGAACTGAATGAAATCTTGGAATGGGGAAAACTTAAAACTAGAAGTAGTCTGCTCATGTCCTATCCTGCATATCAGATTGAAACCATGATTTATAACAGTAGCAAAATTACAGTTATGAAGTAGCAACAAAATAATGTTATGTTCAGCGCAATGTGAGAAACTGTATTAAAGGGTCAGAGCATTAGGAAGGTTGAGAACCACTGCCCTAGACACACTAATGCGAAATTACATAGGTGAAGTGAGCCTCTGGGATGCCTATGTGGGGGGGGGAGCTCACTTGAAAGAGTTAATTAAGATGGAAAGACCCCCCACACTGTGGGCAGCACCATTGTCTGGACTAAGTTCCCGGACTGCATAAACAGGAGAAGGAGAGATGAGCACAAGCATTCATCACGCTGCTTCTTTTGGCATTTATTTTAATGTAATACTGTTGTGTGTATATGTGTGTGATATGTGTGCAAATGCAGGTGCATGCATATGAAAACATGCATACATAAGAATGAGGGTACATACATATGTAGGGGTCAGAGGACAATTGTCGGGGGTCTAGTCTCTCCAGGGACCGAACTCAGATCCTCAGGCCTGTGCAGCAAGTGCGTTAGCCAATGGGCTGCCTCAGTGATTCCCTCTCTGCTTCCTAACTGTACTACAACTCAATCAGCTATCTCATGCTCTTGCTGCCTAGACTTCTCTGCTGTAACTAACGGTACTTCAAACCGTGAAGTGAAACAAAGCCTTCCTTTCTCGGTTTGCTTTTGTCAAAGTGTTTTATCATAACAGAAAAGTCACTAATACAGCTTACTACAAATTAAAATTCTTTTTTAATTTCCCTCTTCATTTACCCAGAAGCTCTGAGTCCCCCCAGTAAGCATTTACAGAATAGCCATTATTACAAGTAAAATGGACTTGGACTAGAGGGCACGGGTTAAATCCCATTCTGGTACCTACTGAATGACAGCAAGCAGCTCAATAAATGTCACTTGTGTGCTGTTTGCCCACTTCTTCTTTTGCCTTTTCTCATTCCTGCTCATCCCACTACAGCTGTGTGGCATGGCTCCTGTAGCTATTTGTGAACACACCAAGAAGCACCTCCTTCTCCACATCAACCTCTGCTTTTTCTGCCTGAAATATCCCTCCTTTGGGAAACTGTGCTCAAATATCATCTACCCAGAGAGCTTTCCACCAGGTCCTCTGTATAAAATAACAACATACATTCTCCATATTCCCTAACTCCTTCACCTGCTTTTCTGTCTGTCTGTCCCCCTCCCCCTGCCACCACCCCTTGTTTGTTTGTTTGACCTCTATTCTTTGCTGTCATAGAACAAGGCATTACAAAGTCTGTTGAGCTGGGCATGGTGCTGCACACCTTTAATCCCTGGCACTTGTGGCCAAGGAAGGTTGATCTGTGAGTTCCAGGTTAGGCTGTTGTAGTGGGAGCTGTGGGCTGTGTTCCTGCCACCTGGCTCCCAGCCACCTGGCTAGCTTATGCCCCAAAATAATTACATGGAAACTGTATTCTTTTAAACACTGCTTGGCCCACTAGCTCTAGCCTCTAACTGGCTAATTCTCATATTTTGACTAACCCATTTCTAATAATCTGTGTAGCACCAGTCTTACCGGGAAAGATTCAGCATGTCTGACCTGGC